>NC_088407.1:7339377-7414257 GCF_034236695.1 Oncorhynchus nerka
CTCTCTCTTCCTCTGTCTTCCTATGTCTTCCTCTGTCTCTCTCTCTTCCTCTGTCTCTCTCTCTTCCTCTGTCTCTCTCTCTTCCTCTGTCTCTCTCTCTCTTCCTCTGTCTCTCTCTCTCTCTTCCTCTGTCTCTCTCTTCCTCTGTCTTCCCATGTCTTCCTCTGTCTCTCTCTCTCTTCCTCTGTCTTCCTCTGTCTCTCTCTCTTCCTCTGTCTTCCTCTGTCTCTCTCTCTCTTCCTCTGTCTTCCTCTGTCTCTCTTCCTCTGTCTTCCTCTGTCTCTCTCTCTTCCTCTGTCTTCCTCTGTCTCTCTCTCTCTTCATCTGTCTTCCTCTGTCTCTCTCTCTCTTCCTCTGTCTTCCTCTGTCTCTCCAGTTTCAGCCCTGGAGCACCCAATGCTCCTGTTTCACATTCTGATGAGGACAGAGACTGACGAGCCACACACACACACACACACACACACACACACACACACACACACACACACACACACACACACACACACACACACACACACACACACAACCTCCTCTCTGCCCTTCCTTCCCCAAAACTCCAATTTCCATGCAGGATATAAATGTGTGTGTGTGTACCAACACACATCTCTCTCAGGGAGGTGGAAGGTACTTCGGCACCGTAGGCTGCCAGGTCCAACGGAGGAAAAGCCTCCCTCTCACTTTGCCCAGAAGCATGACATCATATATCTGAAATAGAATCTAATATATTATATATATATACTTATATATACAATACCAGTCAAACGCACCTTTCAAAGGTTTTTCTTTATTTTTATTTTTTACTGTTTTCAACATTGTAGAATAATAGTGAAGACATCAAAACTATGAAATAACACTTATGGAATCGTGTAGTAAGCTAAAACACTGTTCAACAAATATATTTTAGATTTCAAATTCTTCAAAGTAACCAACACTTGCTTTGATGACAGGTTTGCACACTCTTTTTCATTCTCTCAACCAGCTTCATGAGGTAGTCACCTGGAATAAATTTCAATTATTAGGTGTGCCTTGGTAAAAAGTTCATTTGTGGAATTTCTTTCCTTCTTAAATGCTTTTGAGCCAATCAGTTGTGTTGTGACAAGGTAGGGGAGGTATACAGAAGATAGCCCTATTTGGTAAAAGACCAAGTCCATATTATGGCACAGCTCAAATAAGCAAAGAGAAACTGATTGACTGACCTTTATGTGTTAAAGTAATGCCGGACTCTCGTGTATCTTTACTTATTTGAGCCATTGAACAAATTTAAGAAATGCACCTTGACACAATCCTTTGCCTTGGACAATTCCTTCTAAACTCATGTCTTGGTGTCACGGGTCGCCCTCCTCTTCATCTGAAGAGGAGAGGCGAGAAGGATCGGAGGACCAAAATGCAGCGTGATATGTGTTCATGTTGAATGTTTAATTAAAGAAAGAACTGAAAACTGAAACACTATACAAAAACAGTAAACAAAATAACAACCGTGAAGCTAATGCGAGCTGCGCTGAAACAAGCCATCAACATAGACAATCACCCACAAACAAACAGTGAAACCCAGGCTACCTAAGTATGATTCTCAATCAGAGACAACTAATGACACCTGCCTCTGATTGAGAACCATACTAGGCCGAAACATAGAAATACCCCAAAACATAGAAAAACAAACATAGACTGCCCACCCAACTCACGCCCTGACCATACTAAATAAATACAAAACAAAGGAAATAAAGGTCAGAACGTGACACTTGGTTTTTTCTCTGACATGAACTGTCAACTGTGAGACCTTATATAGACAGGCGTGTGCCTTTCCAAATCACGTCCAGTCAATTGAATTTACCACAGGTGGACTCCAATCAAGTTGTAGAAACATCTCAAGGATGATCAATGGAAAAAGGATGCACCTGAACTCAATATCGAGTTTCAAAGCAATAGTGTCTGAACTTTTACGTACATAAGATCATTTCTAAAACCTGTTTTCATTTTGTCATTATGGGGTATTGTGATGTCATTATGGGGTATTGTGATGTCATTATGGGGTATTGTGATGTCATTATGGGGTATTGTGATGTCATTATGGGGTATTGTGATGTCATTATGGGGTATTGTGATGTCATTATGGGGTATTGTGATGTCATTATGGGGTATTGTGATGTCATTATGGGGTATTGTGATGTCGTTATGGGGTATTGTGATGTCATTATGGGGTATTGTGATGTCATTATGGGGTATTGTGTGTAGATTGATAAGGAAGTTTTATTTAATCAATTTTAGAATAAGACTGTAATGTAACAAAATGTGGAAAAAGGGGAAGGGATCTGAATGCTTTCCGAAGGGGCTATCCTATTTTTTGGGTAGGCACAAACCTTCATACTTCCATTAGTTTTTTAAAACTGATACCTGTTAACTTCAGACGAGTCCCATGACACTTTTTGGGGTCGTAGAGAATCTTCCTTTTCCACAGTGGGTTCACATTAGTTTTGTAGCCCAAAAGGTTTGCACGCTACCAAACAGAAGTGGGCCACTGAGTGAGCAGAGCCCTATCTTATGAAAACCTCTTTCACCTTTCACAGCAGATGTGGAAGTGCGACATGGTGCGATGGATTTGAGTAGCATAAAACGCACACACACAAAAAGAGAGGGGATAGAGGGAGGAGAGGGGATAGAGGGAGGAGAGGGAGGAGAGGGGATAGAGGGAGGGAGAGGGATAGAGGGAGGAGAGGGGATAGAGGGAGGAGGAGAGGGAGGAGAGGGATAGAGGGAGAGAGGGGATAGAGGGAGGAGAGGGAGGAGAGGGGATAGAGGGAGGAGAGGGGATAGAGGGAGGAGAGGGGATAGAGGGAGGAGAGGGGATAGAGGGAGGGAGGGGAGAGGGGAGGGAGAGGGGAGGAGAGAGGGGAGGAGAGGGAGGAGAGGGGATAGAGGGAGGAGAGGGATAGAGGGAGGAGAGGGAGTAGAGGGGAGGGAGGAGAGGGATAGAGGGAGGAGAGGGGATAGAGGGAGGAGAGGGAGGAGAGGGGATAGAGGGGGGAGTAGAGGGGATAGAGGGAGAGAGGGGAGGGGAGGAGAGGGAGGGGAGAGGGAGTAGAGGGGATAGAGGGGAGGGAGAGGGGATAGAGGGAGGAGAGGGGATAGAGGAGTAGAGGGGATAGAGGGAGGAGAGGGAGGAGAGGGGATAGAGGGAGAGAGGGGAGGGAGAGAGGAGGAGAGGGAGGAGAGGGATAGAGGGAGGAGAGGGGATAGAGGGAGGAGAGGGATAGAGGAGAGGGAGGAGAGGGATAGGGAGGGAGGGGATAGAGGGAGGGGGATAGAGGGAGAGGGGGAGGGAGAGAGGGAGAGAGGGATAGAGGGAGGAGAGAGGGAGGAGAGGGGATAGAGGGAGGAGAGGGAGAGAGGGAGGAGAGGGAGAGGGAGGGGAGAGGGGATAGAGAGGGAGGAGAGGGGACAGAGGGAGGAGAGAGGGAGGAGGAGAGGGAGGAGAGGGGATAGAGGGAGGGAGGGGGACAGAGGGAGAGGGATAGAGGGGGAGGGGATAGAGAGGGAGGAGAGGGGATAGAGGGAGAGAGGGGATAGAGGGAGGAGAGGGATAGAGGGAGTAGAGGGGATAGAGGGAGGAGAGGGAGGAGAGGGGATAGAGGGAGGGAGGGGAGAGGGAGGAGAGGGGATAGAGGGAGGAGAGGGGATAGAGGGAGGAGAGGGGATAGAGGGAGGGAGGGGAGAGGGAGAGGGAGGGAGGAGAGGGGAGGGAGGGAGGAGAGGGGATAGAGGGGAGAGAGAGGGGATAGAGGGGGAGGAGAGAGGGATAGAGGGGGGAGGAGAGGGGATAGAGGGATAGAGGGGATAGAGGGGAGAGGGAGGAGAGAGGGGATAGAGGGAGGAGAGGGATAGAGGGAGGAGAGGGGAGAGGGGAGAGGGAGGAGAGGGGATAGAGGGAGGAGAAGGGATAGAGGGAGGAGAGGGAGGAGAGGGGAGAGGGAGGAGAGGGATAGAGGGAGGAGAGGGATAGAGGGAGGAGAGGGATGAGAGGGAGAGAGGGAGGAGAGGGGGGGATAGAGGGGATAGAGGGAGGGAGGAGAGGAGAGGGGATAGAGGGAGGAGAGGGGAGAGGGGATAGAGGGAGGAGAGGGGATAGAGGGAGAGAGGGATAGAGGGAGGGGAGAGGGAGGGATAGAGGGAGAGAGGGGATAGAGAGGGAGAGGGGAGAGGATAGAGGGAGGAGAGGGGATAGAGGGGAGGAGAGGGATAGAGGGAGGGGAGGAGAGGGGATAGAGGGAGAGAGGGGGATAGAGGGAGAGAGGGGATAGAGGGAGGAGAGGGAGGAGAGGGGATAGAGGGAGGAGAGGGGAGAGGGAGGAGAGGGAGGAGAGGGATAGAGGGGAGGAGAGGGGATAGAGGGAGGAGAGGGATAGAGGGATGAGAGGGAGAGAGGGGATAGAGGGAGGAGAGGGGATAGAGGGAGGAGAGAGAGGGAGGAGAGGGAGAGAGGGGATAGAGGGAGGAGAGAGGGATAGAGGGAGGAGAGGGGAGAGAGGGATAGAGGGAGGAGGGGAGAGAGGGAGGAGAGGGATAGAGGGAGGAGAGGGGATAGAGGGAGGAGAGGGGATAGAGGGAGGAGGAGGGGAGAGGGAGGAGAGGGGGGGGAGCAGAGAGGGAGAGGGGATAGAGGGAGGAGAGGGAGGAGAGGGGAGGAGGAGGGAGGAGAGGGGGAGGAGAGGGGATAGAGGGAGGAGAGGGAGAGAGGGGATAGAGGGAGGAGAGGGGATAGAGGGAGGGAGGGAGAGAGGGAGGAGAGGGAGGAGAGGGGATAGAGGGAGGAGAGGGGGAGGAGAGGGGAGAGGGAGGGAGGAGAGGGAGAGGGAGTAGAGGGGATAGAGGGAGGAGAGGGGAGTAGAGGGATAGAGGGAGGAGAGGGGATAGAGAGGGAGGAGAGGGGATAGAGGGGAGGAGAGGGGATAGAGGGGGAGAGAGAGGGATAGAGGAGGAGAGGGGATAGAGAGGGAGGGGGAGGAGAGGGAGGAGGGGATAGAGGGAGGAGAGGGAGAGGGAGGAGAGGGAGGAGAGGGGATAGAGGGAGGAGAGGGATAGAGGGGGAGGATAGAGGGAGAGAGGGATAGAGGGAGGAGAGGGATAGAGGGGGAGAGGGAGGGAGGAGAGAGGGGAGAGAGGGAGTAGAGGGGATAGAGGGAGGAGAGGGGATAGAGGGAGGAGAGGGGATAGAGGGAGGAGAGGGAGAGGGGATAGAGGGAGGAGAGGGGATAGAGGGAGGAGAGGGGAGAGGGGGATAGAGGGGTGAGAGGGATAGAGGGAGGAGAGGGGATAGAGGGAGGGGAGAGGATAGAGGGAGGAGAGGGGATAGAGGGAGGAGAGGGAGGAGAGGGGAGAGGGGAGGAGAGGGAGGAGAGGGGATAGAGGGAGGAGAGGGGAGAGGGAGGAGAGGGATAGAGGGAGGAGAGGGGATAGAGGGAGGAGAGGGAGGAGAGGGGATAGAGGGAGGAGAGGGGATAGAGGGAGAGAGAGGAGGGAGGATGGGAGAGGGAGGAGAGGGATAGAGGGAGGGAGGGAGGGAGAGGGGAGGAGAGAGGGAGGAGAGGGGATAGAGGGAGGAGAGGGAGGAGAGAGGGATAGAGGGGGAGGGGAGAGGGATAGAGAGGGAGGAGAGGGATAGAGGGAGGAGAGGAGGAGGGAGGGGATAGAGGGAGAGAGAGGGAGGAGAGGGAGAGAGGGAGAGAGGGATAGAGGGAGGAGAGGGAGGAGAGGGGAGGGAGAGGGATAGAGGGAGGAGAGGGATAGAGGGAGGAGAGGGGATAGAGGGAGGGGGAGGGGAGAGGGGATAGAGGGAGGAGAGGGAGAGGGAGAGGGACAGAGGGAGGAGAGGGGAGAGGGGGAGAGGGAGGAGAGGGGATAGAGGGAGGAGAGGGGAGGGATAGAGGGATAGAGGGAGGGAGGGAGAGAGGGAGGAGAGGGAGGGAGGAGGAGAGGGAGGGAGCAGAGGAGGGGGATAGAGGGAGGAGAGGGGATAGAGGGAGAGAGGGGATAGAGGGGATAGAGGAGGAGAGGGAGGAGAGGGGATAGAGGGAGGAGAGGGGATAGAGGGAGGAGAGGGGATAGAGGGAGAGAGGGAGGAGAGAGGGAGGAGAGGGGAGAGGGAGGAGAGAGGGGATAGAGGGAGTAGAGGGGAGGGGATAGAGGGAGGAGAGGGGATAGAGGGAGGGAGGAGGAGGGGATAGAGGGAGGAGAGGGGGAGGGAGGAGAGGGGATAGAGGGGATAGAGGGGAGAGAGGGAGGAGAGAGGGGAGAGAGGGAGAGAGGGAGGAGGGATAGAGAGGGAGGAGAGAGGGATAGAGGAGGAGAGGGATAGAGGGAGGAGAGGGAGGAGAGGGGGATAGAGGGAGAGAGGGATAGAGGGAGGAGAGAGAGGGGAGGGAGGAGAGGGAGGAGTAGAGGGAGGAGAGGGGATAGAGGGAGGAGAGGGATAGAGGGAGAAGAGGGAGGAGAGGGATAGAGGGAGTAGAGGGGGATAGAGGGAGGAGAGGGGATAGAGGGAGGAGAGAGGAGGAGAGGGGAGAGGGAGTGGGAGAGGGGGAGGGAGGAGGAGAGAGGGACAGGGGAGGGGAGGAGAGGGAGGGAGGAGAGGGGATAGAGGAGGAGAGGGGGGAGAGGGAGGGAGGGGATAGAGGGAGGAGAGGGATAGAGGAGGAGAGGGAGGAGAGGGGATAGAGGGAGAGGGGATAGAGGGAGGAGAGGATAGAGGGAGGAGAGGGAGGGGAAGGGGAGGAGGGGAGGAGAGGGATAGAGGGAGGAGAGGGAGGAGAGGGGATATCAGGAGGGAAGAGGGAGGGAGAGGAGGGAGACTCTGAGAGGGGATAGAGGGGATAGTTTATCTGGGGGTAGAGGGAGGAGAGGAAGAGAGGAGGATGGGAGAGGAGAGGGATAGAGGGAGGAGAGGGGATAGGGGAGTAGAGAGGGAGGGAGGGAGGAGAGGGGGAGGAGGGAGGGGTTTCTCAGAGAGGGATAGAGGGGGAGAGAGGGAGGGATAGAGGGAGGAGAGGGGATAGAGGGAGTAGAGGGGATAGAGGGAGGAGAGGGAGAGGGAGGGAGGGATAGAGGGAGTAGAGGGGATAGAGGGAGGAGAGGGAGGAGAGGGGAGAGGGGATAGAGGGAGAGAGGGGATAGAGGGAGGGAGGATAGAGGGAGGAGAGGGAGGAGAGGGGAGGGAGGGGAGGAGAGAGGGATAGAGGGAGGGAGGGGAGAGGTTTTCTCTAGAGGGAGGAGAGGGGATAGAGGGAGGAGAGGGGAGAGGGAGGAGAGGGGATAGAGAGGAGGGAGAGGGATAGGGAGGAGAGGGAGGAGAGGGGATAGAGGGAGGAGAGGGGATAGAGGGAGGAGAGGGAGAGAGGGAGGAGAGGAGAGGGATAGAGGAGGAGGAGAACAGAGAGAGGGATAGAGGGAGGAGAGGGAGGAGAGGGGAGACACAGAGAGAGGGGATAGAGGGAGGAGAGGGAGGGGATAGAGGGAGGAGGGAGAGGGAGGAGAGGGATAGAGGGAGAGAGAGGGGATAGAGGGAGGGAGGAGAGGGGATAGAGGGAGGAGGGAGGAGAGGGGAGAGAGGGAGGAGAGGGGATAGAGGGAGGAGAGGGAGGAGAGGGAGGAGAGAGGGGAGGGAGGAGAGGGATAGAGGGGAGGAGAGAGGAGAGGGGAGAGGGAGGGAGAGAGAGGGAGGGATAGAGGGAGAGAGAGGGAGGAGGGAGAGAGGGAGGAGAGGGAGGAGAGGGGATAGAGGGAGGAGAGGGGAGAGAGGGGAGAGGGAGGAGAGGGGGAGAGGGAGAGGGGATAGAGAGGGAGGAGAGGGGATAGGAGGGAGGAGAGGGAGGAGAGGAGAGAGGGGGAGAGGGAGGGAGAGGAGAGAGGGGATAGAGAGGGAGGGGGAGAGAGGGAGGGAGGGGATAGAGGGAGGAGAGGGAGGAGGGAGGAGAGAGGAGGAGGGGAGGGGGATAGAGGGAGGAGAGGGAGGGAGAGGGAGAGGGAGAGAGGGAGTAGAGGGGAGAGGAGAGGAGGAGGGAGAAGAGGAGGAGAGGGATAGAGGGAGAGAGGGGGATAGAGGGAGAGAGGGAGAGGGGAGGGAGAGGGAGGAGAGGGATAGAGGGAGGAGAGGGGGAGGAGAGGGATAGAGGAGGGGAGAGGGGATAGAGGGAGAGAGGGGAGGGGAGAGGGAGGAGAGGGGAGGAGAGGGAGGGAGGAGAGAGGGGATAGAGGGAGGAGAGGGGGAGGGGAGGAGGGAGGAGAGGGGATAGAGGGAGGAGAGGGGATAGAGGGAGGAGGGGATAGAGGGAGGAGAGGGAGGGGATAGAGGGGAGGAGAGGGATAGAGGGAGGAGAGGGGATAGAGGGAGAGGGAGGGATAGAGGGGGATAGAGGGAGGAGAGGGGATAGAGGGAGAGAGAGGGAGGGAGAGGGGAGGAGAGGGAGGAGGGGATAGAGGGAGGAGAGGGGATAGAGGAGGAGAGGGGATAGAGGAGAGGGAGGAGAGGGGATAGAGGAGAGAGGGATAGAGGGATAGAGAGGAGGAGGGGAGAGGGGGAGAGGGGATAGAGGGAGGAGAGGGATAGAGTAGAGGAGAGGGGATAGAGGGGAGGAGAGGGGGAGAGGGAGGAGAGGGAGGAGAGGGGAGATAGAGGGAGGAGAGGGAGGGGATAGAGGGGGAGAGGGAGAGGAGAGGGAGGAGAGGGGATAGAGGAGAGAGGGGATAGAGGGGATAGAGGAGAGGGGATAGAGGGAGGGAGGGGATAGAGGGGGAGATAGAGGGGATAGAGGGAGGGAGGGAGGGAGGAGGGAGAGGGAGGAGAGGGAGAGAGAGGAGGAGGAGGGAGGGAGTAGAGGGGATAGAGGGAGGAGAGGGGATAGAGGAGGAGAGGGAGGAGAGGGAGGAGAGGAGGGAGGGAGAGAGGGAGGAGGGGGAGAGAGGGAGGAGAGGGATAGAGGGAGGAGAGGGGATAGAGGGAGGAGAGGGGAGGGAGAGGGGAGGAGGGAGAGAGGGATAGAGGGAGGAGAGGGGATAGAGGGAGGAGAGGGACAGAGGGGGATAGAGGGGGAGGAGAGAGGGGATAGAGGGAGGAGAGGGAGGAGAGGAGGAGAGGGAGAGAGGGGATAGAGGGAGGAGAGGGGATAGAGGGAGGAGAGGGGAGAGAGGAGGGATAGAGAGGGAGTAGAGGGAGGAGAGGGGGAGGAGAGGGAGAGAGGGATGAGGGAGAGGGAGGAGAGGGGTAGAGGGAGAGAGGGGATAGAGGGAGGGGGATAGAGGGATAGAGGGAGGAGAGGAGAGGGGATAGAGGGAGGAGAGGGAGGAGGGGATGGAGGGGAGAGGGGATAGAGGGAGGAGAGGGAGAGGGAGGAGAGGGAGGAGAGGGGGAGGAGAGGAGGGGGAGAGGGAGGAGAGGGGATAGAGGGAGGAGAGGGGGAGAGAGGATAGAGGGAGGAGAGGGAGAGGGAGAGGGGAGGAGAGGGAGGGGTAGAGGAGGAGAGGGGATAGAGGGAGGAGAGGGAGGAGAGGGGAGAGGGGAGGAGAGGGGATAGGAGGAAGAGGGGAGAGAGGAGAGGGATAGAGGGAGAGGGAGGAGGATAGAGGGAGAGAGGGGAGGGAGAGGGGGGTAGAGGAGGGATAGAGGGAGGAGAGGGATAGAGGGAGGAGAGGGGAAGAGGAGAGAGGGGATAGAGGGAGGAGAGGGAGGAGAGGGATAGAGGGAGAGGGGATAGAGGAGGAGAGGGGATAGAGGGAGGGAGGAGAGGGGAGAGAGGGTAGAGGGAGGAGAGGGATAGAGGGAGAGAGGGGATAGAGGGAGGGGAGAGGGGATAGAGGGAGGAGAGGGGATAGAGGGAGAGGGGATAGAGGGGATAGAGGGAGGAGAGGGGAGAGGGAGGAGAGGGGATAGAGGGAGGAGAGGGGATAGAGGGAGGAGAGGGGATAGAGGGAGGAGAGAGGGAGGAGAGGGGATAGAGGGAGGAGAGGGGAGAGAGGGAGATAGAGGGAGGAGAGGGAGAGGAGAGAGGGAGTAGAGGGAGGAGAGGGATAGAGGAGGGAGGAGAGGGGAGGAGGGAGGAGAGGGGATAGAGGGAGGAGAGGGATAGAGGGAGGAGAGGGGATAGAGGGAGGAGAGGGGATAGAGGAGGAGAGGGGAGGAGAGGGAGGGGACAGAGGGAGGAGAGAGGAGAGAGGGGACAGAGGAGCAGGAGGGATAGAGGGAGGAGAGGGGATAGAGGGAGAGGGGATAGAGGAAAGGGAGAGTAGAGGGGATAGAGGGGATAGAGGGAGGAGAGGGAGATAGAGGGAGGAGAGGGGATAGAGGGAGGAGGGAGAGGGAGGAGAGGGGATAGAGGGAGGAGAGGGGATAGAGGAGGAGAGGGAGGAGAGGGGATAGAGGGAGGAGAGGAGGGGATAGAGGGAGGAGAGGGGATAGAGGAGGAGAGGGGAGAGGGGATAGGGGGAGGAGAGGGAGGAGAGGGGATAGAGGGAGGAGAGGGGATAGAGGGAGGGAGGAGGGAGGGGATAGGGAGGGAGGGGGATAGAGGGAGGAGAGGGGATAGAGGGAGGAGAGGGGATAGAGAGGATAGAGGGAGGAGAGGGGATAGAGGGAGGAGAGGGGATAGAGGGAGGAGAGGGGATAGAGGGAGGAGAGGGGATAGAGGGGATAGAGGGAGGAGAGGGGAGGAGGGAGGAGGGGATAGAGGGAGGAGAGGGAGGAGAGGGGATAGAGGGAGGAGAGGGGGAGGGGGATAGAGGGAGGAGAGGGGATAGAGGGAGAGAGGGAGGGGATAGAGGGGAGAGAGGGAGGGAGGGGAGAGAGGGAGTAGAGGGATAGAGGGAGAGGGGATAGAGAGGAGAGGGGAGAGGGGGATAGAGAGGGGAGGAGAGGGATAGAGGGAGAGAGGGGATAGAGGGAGGAGAGGGGATAGAGGGAGAGAGGGGATAGGGAGGAGGAGAGGAGAGAGGGGATAGAGGGAGGAGAGGGGATAGAGGGAGGAGAGAGGGAGTAGAGGGGATAGAGGGAGGAGAGGGGATAGAGGGAGGAGAGGGAGGGAGGGATAGAGGGAGAGAGGGAGAGGGAGAGAGAGGGATAGAGGGGAGAGGGATAGAGGGAGGGGAGAGGGATAGAGGGAGAGAGGGGATAGAGGGAGAGGAGAGGGAGAGAGGGGATAGAGGGAGGGAGGGGATAGAGGGAGGGAGGAGAGGGAGGAGAGGGGAGGAGAGGGGATAGAGAGGGGATAGAGGGAGGAGAGGGAGGAGGGGATAGAGGGAGGAGAGGGGATAGAGAGGAGAGGGGATAGAGGGAGGAGAGGGGATAGAGGGAGGAGAGGGAGGAGAGGGGAGGAGGGGGATAGAGGGAGGAGAGGGGATAGAGGGAGGGAGAGGGAGGAGAGGGGATAGAGGGAGGAGAGAGGGATAGAGGGAGAGAGGGGATAGAGAGGGAGGGAGTAGATGGGATAGAGGGAGGAGAGGGAGGTAGAGGGATAGAGGGAGGAGAGGGATAGAGGGAGGAGAGGGATAGTAGAGAGGGGATAGAGGGAGGAGAGGGGATAGAGGGAGGGGATAGAGGGAGTAGAGGGATAGAGGGAGGAGAGGGGATAGAGGGAGGAGAGGGGATAGAGGGAGGAGAGGGGATAGAGGGAGGAGAGGGAGGAGAGGGGATAGAGGGAGGAGAGGGGATAGAGGGAGGAGAGGGATAGAGGGGGAGAGGGAGGAGAGGGGATAGAGGGAGTAGAGGGAGGAGAGGGGATAGAGGGAGGAGAGGGGATAGAGGGAGGAGAGGGAGGGAGGAGAGGGGATAGAGGGAGGAGAGGGATAGAGGGAGGAGAGGGGATAGAGGGAGGAGAGGGGAGGGAGGAGAGGATAGAGGGAGGAGAGGGGATAGAGGGAGGAGAGGGGATAGAGGAGGAGAGGGGAGGGAGAGGGATAGAGGGAGAGGGGAGAGGGAGTAGAGGGGAGGAGAGGGGAGGGAGGAGAGGGGATAGAGGGAGGAGAGGGGATAGAGGGAGGAGAGGGAGGAGAGGGGATAGAGGGAGAGAGGGGATAGAGGGAGGGAGGAGAGGGATAGAGGGAGTAGAGGGGATAGAGGGAGGGAGGGAGGAGAGAGGGATAGAGGGAGGAGAGGGATAGAGGGAGAGAGGGGATAGAGGGAGGAGAGGGAGGAGAGGGGATAGAGGGAGGAGAGGGGATAGGAGGGAGGAGAGGGAGGAGAGGGGAGAGGGAGAGAGGGGATAGAGGGGAGGAGAGGGAGGAGAGGGAGGAGAGGGGATAGAGGGAGGAGAGGGAGGAGAGGGGATAGAGGGAGGAGAGGGGATAGAGGGAGGAGAGGGGATAGAGGGAGGAGAGGGATAGAGGGAGGAGAGGGGATAGAGGGAGGAGAGGGGATAGAGGGAGGAGAGGGGAGGAGAGGGGAGTAGAGGGGAGAGGGAGGAGAGGGAGTAGAGGGGATAGAGGGAGGAGAGGGAGGAGAGGGGATAGAGGGAGGAGAGGGGATAGAGGGAGGAGAGGGGATAGAGGGAGGAGAGGGAGGAGAGGGGATAGAGGGAGGAGAGGGGATAGAGGGAGGAGGATAGAGGGAGGAGAGGGGATAGAGGGAGGAGAGGGAGGGAGGGATAGAGGGAGGAGAGGGGATAGAGGGAGGGAGGGAGAGGGGATAGAGGGAGAGAGGGGATAGAGGGAGGAGAGGGATAGAGGGGATAGAGGGAGGGAGGAGAGAGGGAGGAGAGGGAGGAGAGGGGATAGAGGGAGGAGAGGGGATAGGGAGGAGAGGGAGGAGAGGGGATAGAGGGAGGAGAGGGGATAGAGGGAGGATAGAGGGGAGAGAGATAGAGGGAGGAGAGGGGATAGAGGGAGGAGAGGGAGGAGAGGGGAGAGGGAGGAGAGGGGATAGAGGGAGGAGGGGGGATAGAGGGAGGAGAGGGGATAGAGGGAGGGGGATAGAGGGAGAGGGATAGAGGGAGGAGAGGGATAGAGGGAGTAGAGGGGATAGAGGAGGGAGGGAGAGAGGGATAGAGGGAGGAGAGGGGATAGAGGGAGGAGAGGGATAGAGGGAGAGAGGGGAGAGGGAGGAGAGGGAGGAGAGGGGGAGAGGGAGGAGAGGGGATAGAGGGAGGAGAGGGGATAGAGGGGGAGAGGGAGAGAGGGGATAGAGGGAGGAGAGGGGATAGAGGGAGAGAGGGAGGAGAGAGGGATAGAGGAGGGAGGAGAGGGAGGAGAGGGGATAGAGGAGAGAGGGGAGGGGATAGAGGGAGGGGAGAGGGATAGAGGGGATAGAGGGAGGAGAGGGGATAGAGGGAGGCAGAGGGATAGGGAGAGGGGGAGAGGAGGAGAGGGATAGAGGGAGGAGAGGGGATAGAGGGAGGAGAGGGGATAGAGGGGAGAGGGGATAGAGGGAGAGAGGGGATAGAGGGAGGGAGGGGAGGGAGGAGGGGATAGAGGGAGGAGAGGGGATAGAGGGAGAGAGGGGATAGAGGGAGGAGAGGGGATAGAGGGAGGAGAGGGGGAGAGGGGATAGAGGGAGTAGAGGGATAGAGGGAGTAGAGGGGATAGAGGGAGGAGAGGGGGAGGATAGAGGGAGGAGAGGGGGGGGAGAGGGGAGAGGGAGTAGAGGGATAGAGGGGGAGAAGAGGGAGGATAGAGGGAGAGAGGGATAGAGGGAGTAGAGAGAGGATAGAGGGGAGGAAAGGGAGGAGAGGGGATAGAGGGAGGAGAGGGATAGAGGGAGGAGGGATAGAGGGAGAGAGGGAGAGGGATAGAGGGAGGAGAGAGGATAGAGGGAGGAGAGGGGATAGAGGGAGGAGAGGGGATAGAGGGAGGAGAGGGGATAGAGGGAGGAGAGGGATAGAGGGAGGAGAGGGGATAGAGGAGAGGGGAGAGGGAGGAGAGGGGATAGAGGGAGGAGAGGGGAGGAGAGGATAGAGGAGAGGGGATAGAGGGAGGAGAGGGGGAGGAGGGAGGGAGAGGGATAGAGGGAGAGAGGGATAGAGAGGGAGGAGAGGGATAGAGGGAGAGAGAGGGGATAGAGGGAGGAGGGAGGAGGGGATAGAGGGAGGAGAGGGGATAGAGGGAGGAGAGGGGAGAGGGAGGAGAGGAGGAGAGGGGATAGAGGGAGGAGAGAGGATAGGGAGGAAAGGGAGGAGAGGGATAGAGGGAGAGAGGGAGGAGAGGGGATAGGGGAGGGAGGGGATAGAGGGAGGAGGGAGGAGGGGGGAGGAGGGGATAGAGGGAGGAGAGGAGGATAGAGGAGGAGGGAGGAGGGATAGAGGGAGGAGAGGGGATAGAGGGAGGGAGGGAGGAGAGGGAGGGAGGATAGAGGGGATAGAGGGAGGAGAGGGGATAGAGGGGGAGGAGAGGAGAGGAGAGGGGATAGAGGGAGGAGAGGGAGGAGGGGAGGAGAGGGAGGAGGAGGGGATAGAGGAGAGTAGAGGGGATAGAGGAGGAGAGGGAGTAGAGGGGATAGAGGGAGGAGAGGGGATAGAGGGAGAGAGGGATAGAGGGAGAGGGGATAGAGGAAGGAGAGGGAGTAGAGGGGGATAGAGGGAGGAGGGGGAGGGGAGAGGGGATAGAGGGAGGAGAGGGGATAGGAGGGAGGAGAGGGATAGAGGGAGGAGAGGGGATAGAGGGAGGGGAGGGGGAGAGAGGGGAGGATAGAGGGAGGAGAGGGAGGAGAGGGATAGAGGGAGAGGGGATAGAGGGAGGAGAGGGAGGGAGAGGGAGAGAGGGATAGAGGGAGGAGAGGGAGGAGAGGGGATAGGGGAGGAGGGAGGGGATAGAGGGGATAGAGGAGGGGATAGAGGGAGGAGAGGGAGGAGAGGGGATAGAGGGAGTAGAGGGGATAGAGGGAGGAGAGGAGGAGAGGGGAGAGGGATAGAGGGGAGAGGAGAGGAGAGAGGGAGGAGAGAGGGGATAGAGGGAGGAGAGGGGATAGAGGGAGGAGAGGGAGGAGAGGGGATAGAGGGATAGAGGGGGGAGGGATAGAGGGGAGAGGGAGGAGAGGGGATAGGGAGGGGAGGGGATAGAGGGAGGAGAGGGATAGGGAGGAGAGGGGATAGGGGGAGGAGAGAGGGGATAGAGGGAGGAGAGGGGATAGAGGGAGGAGAGGGGATAGGGAGGGAGGATAGAGGGAGGAGAGGGGATAGAGGGAGGAGATGGAGGGATAGAGGGAGGAGAGGGAGGGAGGGGGGATAGAGGGAGGAGAGGGAGAGGAGAGGGAGAAGAGGGAGGAGAGGGGATAGAGGGAGTAGAGGGGATAGAGGGAGGAGAGGGGATAGAGGGAGGAGAGGGGATAGAGGGAGGGAGGGAGGAGAGGGGATAGAGGGAGGAGAGGGATAGAGGAGGAGAGGGAGAGAGGGGATAGAGGGAGGAGAGGGTAGAGGGGGAGAGGGAGGAGAGGGGATAGAGGGAGTAGAGGGGAAAGAGGGAGGGAGAGGGAGGAGAGGGGATAGAGGGAGGAGAGGGGATAGAGGGAGGAGAGGGAGAGGGAGGAGGAGGAGGGAGGAGGGGATAGAGGGAGGAGAGGGAGGAGGGATAGAGGGAGTAGAGGGGAGGGAGGGGTAGAGGGGATAGAGGGGATAGAGGGAGGAGAGGGATAGAGGGAGGAGAGGGGAGGAGAGGGAGGAGAGGGAGGGGGAGAGGGAGGAGAGGGGATAGAGGGAGGGAGAGGGAGGAGAGGGGATAGAGGGAGAGAGGGATAGAGGGAGGGAGGGAGGGATAGAGGGAGGAGGGGATAGAGGGAGGGAGAGGGAGAGGAGAGGGAGAGGGGATAGAGGGAGTAGAGGGGATAGAGGGAGGAGAGGGAGTAGAGGGGATAGAGGGAGGAGAGGGGATAGAGGGAGGAGAGGGATAGAGGGAGGAGAGGGGATAGAGGGAGTAGAGGGGATAGAGGGAGGAGAGGGAGGAGAGGGGATAGAGGGAGGAGAGGGATAGAGGGAGGAGAGAGAGGGGATAGAGGGAGGAGAGGATAGAGGATAGAGGGAGGGAGGGAGAGGGAGGAGAGGGAGGAGAGGGGATAGAGGGAGGAGAGGGGAGAGGGAGGAGAGGGATAGAGGGAGGAGAGGGGATAGAGGGAGGAGAGGGGATAGAGGGAGGAGGGGATAGAGGGAGGAGAGGGGATAGAGGGAGGAGAGGGGATAGAGGGAGGAGGGATAGAGGGAGGAGAGGGGATAGAGGGAGGAGAGGGAGGAGAGGGATAGAGGGAGGAGAGGGATAGAGGGAGGAGAGGGATAGAGGGGAGGAGAGGGAGGAGAGGGGATAGAGGGAGAGGGGAGGAGGGAGGAGGGAGGAGAGGGAGGAGAGGGATAGAGGGAGGAGAGGGATAGAGGGGGGGAGGATAGAGGGAGGAGAGGGATAGAGGGGAGGAGAGGGGGAGAGAGGAGGAGAGGGGAGGAGAGGGGATAGAGGGAGGAGAGGGGATAGAGGGAGGAGAGGGAGGAGAGGGAGAGAGGGAGGAGAGGGGATAGAGGGAGAGAGGAGGGGATAGAGGGAGGAGAGAGGATAGAGGGGATAGAAAGGGAGGAGAGGGGATAGAGGGAGAGAGGGGATAGAGGGAGGAGAGGGGATAGAGGGAGGAGAGGGAGGAGAGGGGATAGAGGGAGGAGAGAGGATAGAGGGAGGGAGGAGAGGGGGGAGAGGGAGGAGAGAGGATAGAGGGAGGAGAGGGGATAGAGGGAGGAGAGGGAGGAGAGAGGGAGGAGAGGGAGGGAGGAGAGAGGGAGGAGAGGGATAGAGGGGAGGAGAGGGAGGAGAGAGGATAGAGGGAGGAGAGGGGATAGAGGGAGGGAGGGGAGAGGGATAGAGGGAGGAGAGGGATAGAGGGAGGGAGAGGGGATAGAGGGAGGGAGAGGGAGGGAGGGGATAGAGGGAGTAGAGGGATAGAGGGAGAGAGGGATAGAGGGAGGAAAGGGAGGAGAGGGGATAGAGGGATAGAGGGGATAGAGGGAGGAAAGGGAGAGGGGGGAGAGGGGATAGAGGGAGAGAGGAGAGGAGAGAGGGGATAGAGGGAGGAGAAGGGAGAGGGAGAGAGGGGATAGAGGGAGAGAGGGGATAGGGAGGGAGGAGAGGGGATAGAGGGAGTAGAGGGGATAGAGGGGAGGAGAGGGGGGATAGAGAGGGGAGAGGGGATAGAGGGGAGAGGGGATAGAGGGAGGAGAGGGAGAGGGATAGAGGGGATAGAGGAGGAGAGGGGATAGAGGGAGGAGAGGGAGAGGGAGGAGAGGGGATAGAGGGAGGAGAGGGGGATAGAGGGAGGAGAGGGATAGAGGGAGGAGAGGGGGAGGGGGATAGAGGGGATAGAGGGGGAGGAGAGGGGATAGAGGGAGGAGAGGGGATAGAGGGAGGAGAGGGGATAGAGGGAGGAGAGGGAGGAGAGGGGATAGAGGGAGGAGAGGGGATAGAGGGAGGAGAGGGAGTAGAGGGGATAGAGGAGGAGAGGGGATAGAGGGATAGAGGGAGTGAGGGATAGAGGGAGGAGAGGGGAGGAGAGGGGATAGAGGGAGGAGAGGGGATAGAGGGAGGAGAGGGAGAGGGATAGAGGGAGTAGAGGGGATAGAGGGAGGAGAGGGGATAGAGGGGATAGAGGGAGGAGAGGGGATAGAGGGAGGAGAGGGGATAGAGGGAGAGAGGGGAGGAGGGAGGAGAGGGGATAGAGGGAGAGAGGGGATAGAGGGAGGAGAGGGGATAGAGGGAGGAGAGGGAGGAGAGGGGATAGAGGGAGAGAGGGGATAGAGGGAGGAGAGGGGAGGAGGGGGATAGAGGGAGGGAGAGAGGGATAGAGGGAGGAGAGGGGAGAGGGGATAGAGGGAGGAGAGGGGATAGAGGGAGGAGAGGGAGGAGAGGGGATAGAGGGAGTAGAGGGGGATAGAGGGAGGAGAGGGAGGGAGGAGAGGGGATAGAGGGAGGGGAGAGGGGATAGAGGGAGGAGAGAGGGGATAGAGGGAGGAGAGGGGATAGAGGGGGAGAGGGAGTAGGGGATAGAGGGAGAGGGGAGAGGGAGGAGAGGGATAGAGGGAGATAGAGGGAGAGAGGGGATAGAGGGAGGAGAGGGAGGAGAGGGGATAGAGGGAGTAGAGGGATAGAGGGAGGAGAGGAGTAGAGGGGATAGAGGGATAGAGGGGATAGAGGGAGGAGAGGGGAGGGAGGAGAGGGAGGAGAGGGGATAGAGGGAGGAGAGGGGATAGAGGGAGAGAGGGAGGAGGGAGGAGAGGGGATAGAGGGAGGAGAGGGAGAGAGGGGATAGAGGGAGGAGAGGGATAGAGAGGGAGGAGAGGGATAGAGGAGGGAGAGAGGGGATAGAGGGAGTAGAGGGGATAGAGGGGAGGAGAGGAGAGAGGGATAGAGGGAGGAGAGGGGATAGAGGGAGGAGAGGGGATAGAGGGAGGAGAGGGAGGAGAGGGGATAGAGGGAGGAGAGGGGATAGAGGGAGGAGAGGGGATAGAGAGAGGGAGAGAGGGGATAGAGGGATAGAGGGAGAGGGAGGAGAGGGAGAGGGGATAGAGGGAGGAGAGGGATAGAGGGAGGAGAGGGGATAGAGGGAGAGAGGGATAGAGGGAGGAGAGGGGATAGAGGGAGGAGAGGGAGGAGAGGGATAGAGGGAGGAGAGGGGATAGAGGGAGGAGAGGGAGAGAGGGGATAGAGGGAGGAGAGGGGATAGAGGATAGAGGGAGGAGAGGGGATAGAGGGAGGAGAGGGGATAGAGGGAGGAGAGGGGATAGAGGGAGGAGAGGGGATAGAGGGAGTAGAGGGGATAGAGGGAGGAGAGGGGATAGAGGAGAGGGGAGAGAGGAGGAGAGGGGATAGAGAGGGAGTAGAGGGGATAGAGGGAGAGAGGGGATAGAGGGAGGAGAGGGATAGAGGGAGGAAAGGGAGGAGAGGGGATAGAGGGGAGGGAGAGGGAGGAGAGGGGATAGAGGGAGGAGAGGGAGGAGAGGGGATAGAGGGAGGAGAGGGATAGAGGGAGGAGAGAGGATAGAGGAGGAAAGGGAGGAGAGGGGATAGAGAGAGGATAGAGGGAGGAGAGAGGATAGAGGGAGGAGAGGATAGAGGAGGAAAGGGAGAGAGGATAGAGGGAGGAGAGAGGATAGAGGGGAGAGGATAGAGGGAGGAAAGGAGGAGAGGATAGAGGGAGCAGAGAGGATAGAGGGAGGAGAGGGATAGAGGGAGGAGAGGGAGGAGAGAGGATAGGGAGGAGGAAAGGGAGGAGAGGGGATAGAGGGAGTAGGGGATAGAGGGAGAGAGGGGATAGAGGGAGGAAAGGGAGGAGAGAGGATAGAGGGGAGGAGAGAGGATAGAGGGAGGAAAGGGAGGAGAGGGGATAGAGGGAGGAGAGGGAGGAGAGAGGATAGAGGGAGGAGAGAGGATAGAGGGAGGAAAGGGAGGAGAGAGGATAGAGGGAGGAGAGAGGATAGAGGGAGGAGAGAGGATAGAGGGAGGAGAGGGAGGAGAGAGGATAGAGGGAGGAGAGAGGATAGAGGGAGGAAAGGGAGGAGAGAGGATAGAGGGAGGAGAGAGGATAGAGGGAGGAGAGGGGATAGAGGGAGGAGAGGGAGAGAGAGAGGAGGAGGAGAGAGGATAGAGGGAGGAAAGGGAGGAGAGAGGATAGAGGGAGGAGAGGGAGGAGAGAGGATAGGGGGAGGAGAGAGGATAGAGGGAGGAAAGGGAGGAGAGAGGATAGAGGGAGGAGAGAGGATAGAGGGAGGAGAGAGGATAGAGGGAGGAAAGGGAGGAGAGGGGATAGAGGGAGGAGAGGGGATAGAGGGAGGAAAGGGAGGAGAGGGGGAGAAGAGAGGATAGAGGGAGGAGAGAGGATAGAGGGAGCATAGGGGATAGAGGGAGGAGAAGGGGAGAAGAGAGGAGAGGGGAGGAGAGGGGATAGGGAGAGGGATAGAGGGAGGAGAGGGGAGAAGAGAGGAGAGGGGATAGAGGAAGGAGAGGGGATAGAGGGAGGAGATAGGGGAGGGGATATAGGGAGGAGAGGAGATAGAGAGAGGAGAGGGATAGAGGGAGCAGAGGGATAGAGGGAGGAGATGGGAGAAGAGAGGGGAGGGGATAGAGGGAGGAGAGAGGATAGAGGGAGGAGATGGGAGAAGAGAGGGGAGGGGATAGAGGGAGGAGAGGGATAGAGGGAGGAGATGGGAGAAGAGAGGGGATAGAGGGAGGAGAGAGGATAGAGGGAGGAGAGGGGATAGAGGGAGGAGAGAGGAGAGGGGATAGGGGTGTCATGACGCTGGCCTGGGGGGTTGGTTTATGACAGTCATAAATATCTCTTCTCCTCTTTTTCCTCTCTCTACCCTACTGATGTTACATTTGCAAAACCCTTGGTTAACATAGAGATTCTGGGAACATCAGAAGGTGAGGGTAAATGAACTATATTCTGGTAATCCGACCAATTGAACATATGCGGTGGTACTTAATGAATATGATGTCAGTTCGGTTGTCATCTGAGACATTCTCATCAATGATAAGATGACATAAACTCTACAGTGGAAAGTCTACACATCAGAGTTATCGGATTCACATGGAAATGTTGTTCAATTTAAATGTTTCAATATGAAATTATTCGTGATGGGATGAAATGTGATTTTAGCTTCTAAAATGTGAGATGTGGATTTTCATAAGGTAGGGCTCTGCTCAATCAGTGGCCCGCCCCTGTGAAGGGACATGGGCTATAAACTATGAAACACACCCCTTTTCTCCCTTCCTATATAAAGCCTCCCAGCCGTTGAGTTAGCCACACCCCTTTTCTCCCTTCCTATATAAAGCCTCCCAGCCGTTGAGTTAGCCACACCCCTTTTCTCCCTTCCTATATAAAGCCTCCCAGCCGTTGAGTTAGCCACACCCCTTTTCTCCCTTCCTATATAAAGCCTCCCAGCCGTTGAGTTAGCCACAGCCGCTGCAAACTGAACAGACAGAGTATCCCGTCTACCACACAATGACGTTACTACAACGTATTCAATTTACCCTTGTCTTCAAGGGACAAAGGACTCGGTTGTGTGTGTATTCTGTGGCTAAAGCTTTTCTCCCCCTCTCACAATTCCCTTTGAGCATCCAATACGCTTACAGTTCACTGTGTCAAGCCGCGAACCTGCAGCCAAGCTATCCATTCAGTTTATCGATGACTACAGTGGGTAATCAAACGCGGGCCAGGAAGGAACAGACAGAGTGTCCCGTCTACCACACAACGACATTATTACAATGTATTCAATTTACCAGCAGAGACATTCTTCAAAAGAACAAAGGACTCGGTTGGGCAACACGGCCTTCCATCTACCACCAACCTACCGACGCGCAGCTCAGAGTAAATGTTTATTGCATTTTCCTTTTCCAAATGGGCGATAATTTAGAATGCATAAGATACTGTATTTACGATAGCACAGCTTCTCCCTTTGTTCCTCAGTCTTCCCGCTCTTTCACTCAAACCCAGACCCTTTTCTTTTGTGTAACAAGCTGTCATATCTGTTCTGCCCGCAAGGGACGTTTTCCTTTATGACGTCATTTGTAATCAAGTTATGATTTAATTATGTGCATGTGTAATTCTGTGTGATTAGTTAGGTATTTAGTAAATAAATTATTTAACCCGATTTTGTATTGATGATTCAAATTGTTAGCCAGGGTTCGTGCAGATAACCAATAATTTACAACTTTCAGATGAGACTGAATTAAGAGGACGATTAATATTGACTGCTATTGATGTAAAATATTACTAGGTCTTTAAGAGTTTATTCGGAAGATAACAGCTCTATGAATATTATTTTGTGGTGCCCGACTCTCTAGTTAATTACATTTACATGATTAGCTCAATCAGGTAATATTGATTACGGATAAATTATTTTATAGAGTAGCATGTCATATCATAGAGGGAGGAGAGGGGATAGAGGGAGGAGAGAGGATAGAGGGAGGAGAGGGGATAGAGGGAGGAGAGGGGATAGAGGGAGGAGAGAGGATAGAGGGAGGAGAGAGGATAGAGGGAGGAGAGAGGATAGAGGGAGGAGAGGGGATAGAGGGAGGAGAGGGGATAGAGGGAGGAGAGAGGATAGAGGGAGGAGAGGGGGAGAAGAGAGGATAGAGGGAGGAGAGAGGATAGAGGGAGGAGAGGGGAGAAGAGAGGATAGAGGGAGGAGAGAGGATAGAGGGAGGAGAGGGGAGAAGAGAGGATATAGGAAGGAGAGGGGATAGAGGAAGAGAGGGGATAGAGGGAGGAGAGGGGATAGAGGTAGATAGAGGAGAGGGATAGAGGTAGATAGAGGAGAGGGGATAGAGGTAGATAAAGGAGGGGGATAGAGGTAGATAGAGGAGAGGGGACAGAGGTAGATAGAGGAGAGGGGATAGAGGTAGATAGAGGAGAGGGGATAGAGGTAGATAGAGGAGAGGGGATAGAGGTAGATAGAGGAGAGGGGATAGAGGTAGATAGAGGAGAGGAGATAGAGGTAGATAGAGGAGAGGGGATAGAGGTAGATAGAGGAGAGGGGATAGAGGTAGATAGAGGAGAGGGGATATAGGTAGATAGAGGAGAGGGGATAGAGGTAGATAGAGGAGAGGGGATAGAGGTAGATAGAGGAGAGGGGATAGAGGTAGATAGAGGAGAGGGGATAGAGGTAGATAGAGAAGAGGTGATAGAGGTAGAAGAGGGGATAGAGGTAGATAGAGGAGAGGGGATAGAGGTAGATAGAGGAGAGGGGATAGAGGTAGATAGAGGAGAGGGGATAGAGGTAGATAGAGGAGAGGGGATAGAGGTAGATAGAGGAGAGGGGATAGAGGTAGATAGAGGAGAGGGGTAGAAGATAGGGAGGTAGGAAAGATTGACGAACAGAGGTTGAGAATTTAAGTTGAGTCTAGTTTGAGTGGGGGAGAAGGAGATGGGTTTTACACCAGGACTGATAGACGAGAGAGTTGACTGAGAAGGTGATGTGTGTGTCTGTGTTAGTGTGTGTGTGTGTGTGTGTGTGTGTGTGTGTGTGTGTGTGTGTGTGTGTGTGTGTGTGTGTGTGCATCTGTGTGTGTGTGTGTGAGTGTGTGTGTGCATCTGTGTGTGTGTGTGTGTGTGTGTGTGTGTGTGTGTGTGTGTGTGTGTGTGTGTGTGTGTGTGTGTGTGTGTGTGTGTGTGTGTGTGTGTGTGTGTGATGGAAGTGACAAGCTGTAATTCAGGCCCTTCTGTCATTGTCACTTTTCCAGAACAAAACAGGAGGGGAGGAGAGGAGAGAGTCATGATTGTCTTTCACACTGAAAATTAGTTGAGGGAGAAGTACACAGGCTTTGGTTTTTCCATTTATATTTTGAGGTTGGATTTCAGCACATTGTCCATCTCGTTAGCGGGAAGATGTTTCACCTGTGTGGCTGGCCCTGTGCGGCTGGCCCTGTGCGGCTGGCCCGGTGCGGCTGGCCCGGTGCGGCTGGCCCTGTGCTGCTGGCACTGTGTTGGCTGGCCCTGTGCGGCTGGCCCTGTGCGGCTGGCCCGGTGCGGCTGGCCCTGTGCGGCTGGCCCTGTGCGGCTGGCCCTGTGCGGCTGGCCCGGTGCGGCTGGCCCCAGCGGCTGGTTGCGGCTGGCCCGGTGCGGCTGGCCCTGTGCGGCTGGCCCTGTGCTGGCCCGGTGCGTCTGGCCCTGTACGGCTGGCCCTGTACGGCTGGTCCTGTGCGGCTGGCCCTGTGCGGCTGGCCCGGTGCGGCTGGCCCGGTGCGTCTGGCCCGGTGCGGCTGGCCCTGTGCGGCTGGCACTGTGTTGGCTGGCCCTGTACGGCTGGCCCTGTGCGGCTGGCTCTGTGCGGCTGGCCCGGTGCGGCTGGCCCTGTGCGGCTGGCCCTGTGCGGCTGGCCCGGTGCGGCTGGCCCTGTGCGGCTGGCCCTGTACGGCTGGCCCTGTGCGGCTGGCCCTGTGCGGCTGGCCCTGTGCGGCTGGCCCGGTGCGGCTGGCCCGGTGCGGCTGGCCCTGTGTTGGCTGGCCTTGTGCGGCTGGCCCTGTGCGGCTGGCCCTGTGCGGCTGGCCCTGTGCGGCTGGCCCGGTGCGGCTGGCCCGGTGCGGCTGGCCCTGTGCGGCTGGCCCGGTGCGGCTGGCCCTGTGCGGCTGGCCCTGTACGGCTGGCCCGGTGTGTTTAATGCCTTTAATTGGCTCTCCTTAATAGAGCATTCCTTTGTCTGATCTTCCCTGTTTTTTGTCTTTAAGTTTGTCGAGTGTTTTCTTTTGTTTGCCTCTTAGTGGGTCTCATAGTGGGTGTCTTTAACCTCTTGGGAACTACCCATCCCGGATCCGGTATATTTGTCATCAGCAACACTGAATAGCATAGCGCCACAGTCAAAAAATATTACTAGAAAATATTCATATTCATGAAATCACAAGTGCAATATTGCAAAACACAGCTTAGCCTTTTGTTAATCCACCTGTCGTCTCAGATTTTGAAATGATGCTTTACAGCGTTTGTGTAAATTTATCTATAGCCTAGCATAGCATTATGTACACTAAGCATTAAGTAGCTAGGTCACGAAAATCAGAAAAGCAATCAAATTAACCGTTTACCTTTGATGATCTTCGGATGTTTTCACTCACGAGACTCCCAGTTACACAACAAATGTTCCTTTTGTTCCATAAAGATATTTTTTATATCCAAATACCTCCGTTAGTTTGATGTCCAGAAATCCACCGGAAATAGAGGTCACGACAACGCAGACAAAAATTCCAAATGATTTATTATCTGTTTCATCTTTGTTAGTACCCCCTTCTGTTTGAGCAGAAATGTTCGATTTTCTTCCTGGGGAACAGAGAGACTGAAAGAGAGAGGGAGAGAGATTCAAATAATTATATCATCCCCCCCTTTTGGTACTACAATGAGAGAGAGTACACAGTGGCAGAATACCTGACCACTGTGACTGACCCAAACTTAAGGAAAGCTTTGACTATGTACAGATTCAGTGAGCATAGCTTTTCTATTGAGAAAGGCCGCCGTAGGCAGACATGTCTCTCAAGAGAAGACAGGCTATGTGCTCACTGCCCATAAAATGAGGTGGAAACTGAGCTGCACTTCCTAACCTCCTGCCAAATGTATGACCATATTAGAGACACATATTTCCCTCGTATTACACAGATTCACAAAGAATTCGAAAACAAATCCAATTTTGATAAACTCCCATATCTACTGGGTGAAATACCACAGTGTGACATCACAGCAGCAAGATTTGTGACCTGTTGCCACAAGAAAAGGTCAACCAGTGAAGAACAAACACCATTGTAAATACAACCCATATTGTGTACTTTAACCACTTTAACCATTTGTACATTGTTACAACACTGTATATATATATATATAATATGACATTTGTAATGTCTTCATTGTTTTGAAACTTCTGTATGTGTAATCTTTATTGTTAATTTTTATTGTTTATTTCACTTCTGTATATGATCTACTTCACTTGCTTTGGCAATGTTAACATATGTTTCCCATGCTAATAAAGCCCTTAAATTGAATTGAATTGAGAGAGAGAGAGAGGGAGAGACTGAATGTACTGAGCAGGTGTGAAACTGGCTTTTTCCAAATTACCGTACGACAGACCACATATTCACCCTGCAGACCCTAATTGACAACCAAATAAACCAAAACAAGTCTTCTCATGCTTTGTTGATTTAAAAAAAAAAAGCTTTTGACTCAATTTGGCATGACAAACTGATGGAAAGGGGTGTTGGGGGAAAAACATACGACATTATAAAATTAATGTAAACAAACAACAAGTGTGCAGTTAACATTGCTGTTCATCGACTACAGCTCAGCATTAAACACCATAGTACCCTCCAAACTCGTCATCAAGCTCGAGACCCTGGGTCTCGACCCCGCCCTGTGCAACTGGGTACTGGACTTCCTGACGGGCCGCCCCCAGGTGGTGAGGGTAGGAAATAACATCTCCACCCCGCTGACCCTCAACACTTGGGCCCCACAAGGGTGCGTTCTGAGCCCTCTCCTGTACTCCCTGTTCACCCATGACTGCGTGGCCACGCACGCCTCCAACTCAATCATCAAGTTTGTGGACGACACAACAGTGGTAGGCTTGATTACCAACAACGACGAGACGGCCTACAGGGAGGAGGTGAGGGCCCTCGGAGTGTGGTGCCAGGAAAATAACCTCACACTCAACGTCAACAAAACTAAGGAGATGATTGTGGACTTCAGGAAACAGCAGAGGGAGCACCCCCCTATCCACATCGATGGAACAGTAGTGGAGAGGGTAGTAAGTTTTAAGTTCCTCGGCGTACACATCACAGACAAACTGAATTGGTCCACCCACACAGACAGCATCGTGAAGAAGGCGCAGCAGCGCCTCTTCAACCTCAGGAGGCTGAAGAAATTCGGCTTGTCACCAAAAGCACTCACAAACTTCTACAGATGCACAATCGAGAGCATCCTGTCGGGCTGTATCACCGCCTGGTACGGCAACTGCTCCGCCCACAACCGTAAGGCTCTCCAGAGGGTAGTGAGGTCTGCACAACGCATCACCGGGGGCAAACTACCTGCCCTCCAGGACACCTCCACCACCCGATGTCACAGGAAGGCCATAAAGATCATCAAGGACAACAACCTCCCGAGCCACTGCCTGTTCACCCTGCCATCATCCAGAAGGCGAGGTCAGTACAGGTGCATCAAAGCTGGGACCGAGAGACTGAAAAACAGCTTCTATCTCAAGGCCATCAGACTGTTAAACAGCCACCACTAACATTGAGTGGCTGCTGCCAACACACTGACTCAACTCCAGCCACTTTAATAATGGGAATTGATGGGAAATTATGTCAAATATATCACTAGCCACTTTAAACAATGCTACTTAATATAATGTTTACATACCCTACATTATTCATCTCATATGTATACGTATATACTGTACTCTATCATCTACTGCATCTTTATGTAATACATGTATCACTAGCCACTTTAACTATGCCACTTTGTTTACATACTCATCTCAGATGTATATACTGTACTCGATACCATCTACTGTATCTTGCCTATGCTGCTCTGTACCATCACTCATTCATATATCCTTATGTACATATTCTTTATCCCTTTACACTTGTGTGTATAAGGTAGTAGTTTTGGAATTGTTAGTTAGATTACTCGTTGGTTATTACTGCATTGTCGGAACTAGAAGCACAAGCATTTCGCTACACTCGCATTAACATCTGCTAACCATGTGTATGTGACAAATACAATTTGATTTGATTTGATTTGATTTGACATTGGCAAATAAAATGCATGGACTCCCTGATCCCTATTGCTCTCCCACTCTCTCATCCCTCCATTTCACTGTACCTCTCTCATCCCTCTCTCATCCCTCTCTCATCCCTCCATTTCACTGTACCCCTCTCATCCCTCTCTCATCCCTCTCTCATCCCTCCATTTCACTGTACCTCTCTCATCCCTCTCTCATCCCTCTCTCATCCCTCCATTTCACTGTACCTCTCTCATCCCTCTCTCTCATCCCTCCATGTCATCTGCACCTCTCTCATCCCTCTCTCATCCCTCTCTCATCCCTCCATTTCCCTGTACCTCTCTCCCTCCCTCTCTCCCTCCCTCCATTTCACTGTACCTCTCTCATCCCTCTCTCATCCCTCTCTCATCCCTCCATTTCACTGTACCTTTCTCCCTCCCTCTCTCCCTCCCTCCATTTCCCTGTACCCCTCTCCCTCCCTCTCTCCCTCCCTCCATTTCCCTGTACCCCTCTCCCTCCCTCTCTCCCCTCCCTCCATTTCCCTGTACCCCTCTCCCTCCCTCTCTCCCTCCCTCCATTTCCCTGTACCCCTCTCCCTCCCTCTCTCCCTCCCTCCATTTCCCTGTACCCCTCTCCCTCCCTCGCTCCCTCCCTCCATTTCCCTGTACCCCTCTCCCTCCCTCTCTCCCTCCCTCCATTTCCCTTTACCCTCTCCCTCCCTCTCTCCCTCCCTCCATTTCACTGTACCCTCTCATCCCTCTCTCATCCCTCTCTCATCCCTCCATTTCACTGTACCCTCTCATCCCTCTCTCATCCCTCTCTCATCCCTCCATTTCACTGTACCTCTCTCATCCCCTCTCTCATCCCTCCATGTCATCTGCACCTCTCTCCCCTCTCTCATCCCTCTCTCATCCCTCCATTTCCCTGTACCTCTCTCCCTCCCTCTCTCCCTCCCTCCATTTCACTGTACCCTCTCATCCCTCTCTCATCTTCCATCTCATCCCTCCATTTCATTAGCTGTCTCCCTCCCTCTCCCTCCCTCCATTTCCCTGTACCCTCTCCCTCCCTCTCTCCCTCCCTCCATTTCCCTGTACCCCTCTCCCTCCCTCTCTCCCTCCCTCCATTTCCCAGATCCCTCCCCTATCTCCCTCCCTCCATTTCCCTGTACCCCTCTCCCTCCCTCTCTCCCTCCCTCCATTTTTTACCCCTCTCCCTCCCTCTCTCCCTCCCTCCATTTCCCTGTACCCCTCTCCCTCCCTCGCTCCTCTCCCTCCATTTCCCTGTACCCCTCTCCCTACCTCTCTCCCTCCCTCCATTTCCCTGTACCCTCTCCCTCTCTCCCTCCTCCATTTCCCTTTACCCTCTCTCCTCCCTCTCTCCCTCCCTCCATTTCCCTTTACCCCTCTCCCTCCCTCTCTCCCTCCCTCCATTTCCCTGTACCCTCTCCCTCCCTCTCTCCCTCCCTCCATTTCCCTTTACCCCCTCTCCCTCCTCTCTCCCTCCCTCCATTTCCCTGTCCCTCTCCCTCCTCGCTCCCTCCCTCCATTTCCCTGTACCCCTCTCCTACCTCTCTCCCTCCCTCCATTTCCCTTCCCTCTCCCTCTCTCCCTCCCTCCATTTCCCTTTACCCCTCTCCCTCCTCTCTCCCTCCCTCCATTTCCCTGTACCCTCTCCCTCCTCGCTCCCTCCCTCCATTTCCCTGTACCCTCTCCCTCCCTCTCTCCCTCCCTCCATTTCCCTGTACCCTCTCTCCCTCCCTCTCTCCCTCCCTCCATTTCCCTTAATTCTCCCTCCCTATCTCCCTCCCTCCATTTCCCTGTACCCCTCTCCCTCTCTCCCTCCCTCCATTACCCTGTACCCTCTCCCTCCCTCGCTCCCTCCCTCCATTTCCCTGTACCCCTCTCCCTATCTCTCTCCCTCCCTCCATTTCCCTGCCCCTCTCCTCCCTCTCTCCCTCCCTCCATTTCCTTTACCCCTCTCCCTCCCTCTCTCCCTCTCCCTCCATTTCCCTGTACCCCTCTCCCTCCCTCTCTCCCTCCCTCCATTTCCCTGTACCCCTCTACCTCTCTCCCTCCCTCCATTTCCCTTTAATCCCTCTCCCTCCCTCTCTCCCCTCCCTCCATTTCCTGTACCCCCTCTCCCTCCCTCTCTCCCTCCCTCCATTTCCCTTTACCCCTCTCCCTCCCTCTCTCCCTCATCTCCCTCTCCTTGCTGCCTCCCTCCCTCTCTCCCTCCCTCCATTTCCCTGTACCCCTCTCCCTCTCTCCCTCATCTCCCTCTCCTTGCTGCCTCCCTCCAATCTTCCATTCCATTAGTACACATTGCATTAGCTGTTTAATTCACTGTGGCTCATTGGCACAATAGGCCTATATAATATGATTTATTACTAATCTATGCAAGAGTTATCCCAAAGCTTCACCAAAACCCCCTTATACAGATCCCATAGCGTATCTATCATAGCTTATCTCTGGTGTCTGGATAATGAAACAAGCCTCCCTTTTTTCTCCCCTTTTTCATTGTCTCTCCTTTCACTCTCCTTTTGCTGACTGACGCTTCTCTGTCTTTTCTCTCTCTTCTTCTTCTCTCCCTCCTTCTCTCTCTTTTTCTCTCTCTCTCTCTCTCTCTCTCTCCTCTCTCTCTTCTTTCTCTCTCTCTCCTTCTCTCTCTCTCTCTCTCTCTCTCCCTTCTCTCTCTCTTTTTCTCTCTCTCCTCTCTCTCTCCTTCTCTCTCTCTTTTTCTCTCTCTCTCCTTCTCTCTCTCTCTCCTTCTCTCTCTCTCCTTCTCTCGCTCTCCTTCTCTCGCTCTCCTTCTCTCTCTTCTCTCTCTTTTTCTCTCTCTTTCTCTATCAAATTCAAATTTAATTTGCTTTATTGGCATGAAACACATTGCGTCAATATTGCCAAAGCAACAATGTACACAAAAAACATCGTAATAAAATAATGAATAATTATTATTATCTTTCCTTCTCTCTCCATCCATCGATCGCTCCCTCTCTCTCCATCGCTCTCTGCCTCTCTTCTCTCTCCCTCCCTCTCTCTTCATCACTCTCTGTCTCTCTTCTCTCTCTCCCTCCCTCTCTCTCTAGATGGAATTTGTATTTGTGGTCCTGGCGACTGGACCTTTTTTGTAACACCATTATTTTGGTCTTACTGAGATTTACTGTCAGGGCCCAGGTCTGGCAGAATCTGTGCAGAAGATCTAGGTGCTGCTGTAGGCCCTCCTTGGTTGGTGACAGAAGCACCAGATTAACAGCAAACAGTAGACATTTGACTTCAGGTTCTCGTAGGGTGAGGCCGGGTGCTGCAGACTGTCCTAGTGCCCTCGCAAATTTGTGGATATAAACTCTGCAAAAAAAGAAACGTCCTCTCACTGTCCACTGCGTTTAGTTTCAGCAAACTTAACATGTGTAAATATTTGTATGAACATAACAAGATTCAACAACTGAGACATAAACTGAACAAGTTCCACAGACCTGTGACTAACAGAAATGGAATAATGTGTCCCTGAACAAAGGGGGGTCAAAAAAAATCAAAAGTAACAGTCAGTATCTGGTGTGGCCAACAGCTGCATTAAGTACTGCAGTACTTTTCCTCCTCATGGACTGCACCAGATTTGCCACTTCTGGCTGTGAGATTTTACCCCACTCTTCCACCAAGGCACCTGCAAGTTCCCGGACATTTCTGGGGGGAATGGCCCTAGCCCTCACCCGGGCTCTTCGTTGGCTCTTCGTTGGCCATGGCAGAATACTGACATTCCTGTCTTGCAGGAAATCACACACAGAACGAGCAGTATTGGCTGGTGGCATTGTCATACTGGAGGGTCATGTCAGGATGAGCCTGCAGGAAGGGTACCACATGAGGGAGAAGGATGTCTTCCCTGTAACGCACAGCGTTGAGATTGCCTGCAATGACAACAAGCTCAGTCTGATGATGCTGTGACACACCGCCCCAGACCATGACGGACCCTCCACCTCCAAATCGATCGCACTCGAGTACAGGCCTCAGTGTAACGCTCATTCCTTAAAAGCGAATCCAACCATCACCCCTGGTGAGACAAAACCGTGACTCGTCAGCGAAGAGCACTTTTTGCCCGTCCTGTCTGGTCCAGCGACGGTGGGAATGTGCCCATAGGCAACGTTGTTGCCGGTGATGTCTGGTGAGAACCTGCCTTTCAACAGGTCTACAAGCCCTCAGTCCAGCCTCTCTCAGCCTATTCCGGACAATACCCTGTCTGTACCTGTCCCGCAGGTGTGATGTTCGGATGTACCGATCCTGTGCAGGTGTTGTTACACATGGTCGGCTGTCCTTCCTGTCTCATCTCACAGTACAGACATTTATGCTTCCTTACTTCCTTACGCCCAAGGCACGTTCACGCAAATGAGCAGGGACCCTGGGCATCTTTCTTTTGGTGTTTTTTCAGAGTCAGTAGAAAGGCCTCTTTAGTGTACTAAGTTTTCATAACAGTGACCTTAATTACCTACCGTTTGTAAGCTGTTAGTGTCTTAACGGCCGTTCCACAGGTGCATGTTCATTAATTGTTTATGGTTCATTGAACAAGCATGGGAAACAATGTTGAAGAGGGTGGGGCTTAAGCTGCATCCCAGCCTCATGTTGAAGAGGGTGGGGCTTAAGCTGCATCCCAGCCTCATGTTGAAGAGGGTGGGGCTTAAGCTGCATCCCAGCCTCATGTTGAAGAGGGTGGGGCTTAAGCTGCATCCCAGCCTCATGTTGAAGAGGGTGGGGCTTAAGCTGCATCCCAGCCTCATGTTGAAGAGGGTGGGGCTTAAGCTGCATCCCAGCCTCATGTTGAAGAGGGTGGGGCTTAAGCTGCATCCCAGCCTCATGTTGAAGAGGGTGGGGCTTAAGCTGCATCCCAGCCTCATGTTGAAGGATGGGGGGCATCCCAGCCTCATGTTGGCGGGTGGGGCTTAAGCTGCATCCCAGCCTCATGTTGAAGAGGGTGGGGCTTAAGCTGCATCCCAGCCTCATGTTGAAGGGGGTGGGGCTTAAGCTGCATCCCAGCCTCATGTTGAAGGGGGTGGGGCTTAAGCTGCATCCCAGCCTCATGTTGAAGGGGTGGGGCTTAAGCTGCATCCCAGCCTCACCCCATGGCCCTGAGGAGAGAAATGTATGTATTTTTTTGCAATTTCTTTGTCACACTTGCTGTTTGTGTACATGAATTTTATAATGTTGTATGTTTTTCCCCCAACACCACTTTCTATCAATTTCTATAGCAGACCCTCATGCCAAATTGAGTCAAAAGCTTATTTTTTTAAATCAACAAAGCATGAGAAGGCTTTTGCCTTTGTTTTGGTTTGTTTCTTTGTTAATTAGGGTGTCACTTTGACATTTGACATTTGCTCAGTACATTGTTTTCACTGAGGAAATGTATGAGTCTGCCATTAATGATAATGCAGAGGATTTTCCCAAGGTTGCTGTTGACGCTGTTGACGCTGTTGACGCATATAGTTACTGGGGTCGATGACAAAGCAAAAACAGTATTGAATTATTTTTTTTACCAAATTTATTAAACATAAAACACTGAAATATCAGATTTACATCAGTATTCAGACCCTTTACTCAGTACTTTGTTGAAGCACCTTTGGCAGCGATAACAGCCTCGAGTCTTCTTGGGTATGACGCTACAATCTTGGAACACCTGTTTTAGGGGAGTTTCTCCCATTCTTCTCTGCAGATCCTCTCAAGCTCTGTCAGGTTGGATGGGGAGCGTCACTGCACAGCTATTTTCAGCTATCTCTCCAGAGATGTTCGATCGGGTTCAAGTCCGGGCTCTGGCTGGGCCAATCAAGAACAGAGAATTGTCCTGAAGCCACACTGCATTATCTTGGCTGTGTCCTTAGGGTTGTTGTCCTGTGCTTATGTTCACCCCAGCTCTAGAGCAGGTTTTCATCAAGGACCTCTCTGTACTTTACTCTGTTCATCTTTCCCTCGATCCTGACTAGTCTCCCAGTTCCTGCAGCTGAAAAACAGCCCCAGGGCATGATGCCGCCACCACCATGCTTCACCGTAGGGGTGGTATTGGCCAGGTGATGAGCGGTGCCTGTCAGACCAGAGAATCTTGTTTCTCATGGTCTGAGTGTTCTTTAGGTGCTTTTTGGCAAACTCCAATCGGGCTGTCATGTGCCTTTTACTGAGGAGTGGCTTCTGTCTGGCCACTCTGCCATAAAGGCCTCATTGGTAGTTTGGAGTTTGGAGTGCTGCAGAGATGGTTGTCCTTCTGGAAGGTTCTCCCATCTCCACAGAGGAACTCTGGAGCTCTGACATTCACCCAGTAAAATACTACCTGAGTAAAAGTCTAAAAAGTATTTGGTTTTAAATATACTTAAGTATCAAAAGTAAATGTTATTGCTAAAATATAATTAAGTATCAAAAGTATAAATCATTTCAAACCAGATGACCAGATGATTTTCTTGTTTTTTTTTCTTTAATTACAGAAAGCCAGTGGCACAATCCAACACTCAGACATCATTTACAAGCAAAGCATTTGTGTTTATTAAGTCTGCTAGATCAGAGGCAGTAGAGATGACCAGGGATGTTCTCTTGATTTAAAATATATATATATATATATATTTCACCTTTATTTAACCAGGTAGGCTAGTTGAGAACAAGTTCTCATTTACAACTTTTACCTGGCCAGGATAAAGCAAAGCAGTGTGACAGAAACAACAACACAGAGTTACATGGAATAAACAAGCATACAGTCAATAACACAATAGAAAAAAAGAAAGTCTATATACATTGTGTGCAAATGGCGTGAGGAGGTAGGCAATAAATAGGCCATAGTAGAGAAGGAATTACAATTTAGCAGATGAACACTGGAGTGATAGATGATCAGATGATGATGAGCAGATGATGGTGTGTATAAGTAGTGATACTGGTAAGTAGTGATACTGGTAAGTAGTGATACTGGTAAGTAGTGATACTGATGGTCATGTACAGTTAGAGATATTGGTATGCAAAAGAGCAGCAAAGTCTATATAAACAATATGGGGATGAGGTAGATTGGGTGGGCTGTTTACAGATGGACTATGTACAGCTGCAGCGATCAGTTAGCTGCTCAGATAGCTGATGTTTAAAGTTAGTGAGGGAAATGTAAGCCTCCAGCTTCAGCGATTTAAAAAAAAAAATTATTTTATTTTATTTTTTTGCAATTTGTTCCAGTCACAGGCAGCAGAGAACTGGAAGAAAAGGCGGCCAAAGGAGGTGTTGGCTTTGGGGATGACCAGTGAGATATACCTGCTGGAGCGCGCGCTACGGGTGGGTGTTGTTATCATGACCAGTGAGCTGAGATAAGGCAGAGCTTTACCTAGCATAGACTTGTAAATGACCTGGAGCCAGTGGGTCTGGTGATGAATATGTAGCGAGGGCCAGCCGACTAGAGCATACAGGTCGCAGTGGTGGGTGGTATAAGGTGCTTTAGTAACAAAACAGATGGCACTGTGATAAACTGCATCCAGTTTGCTGAGTAGAGTGTTGGAAGCTATTTTGTAGATGACATCGCCGAAGTCGAGGATCGGTAGGATAGTCAGTTTTACTAGGGTAAGTTTGGCGGCGTGAGTGAAGGAGGCTTTGTTGCAGAATAGAAAGCCGACTCTAGATTTGATTTTAGATTGGAGATGTTTGATATGAGTCTGAAAGGAGAGTTTACAGTCTAGCCAGACACCTAGGTACTTATAGATGTCCACATATTCTTTCTTTTTTTTCTTCTTTTTTTGCATTTTCCAATTAAGAACAAAAGTGAAAAGATATTAGACAACGATAGGACAAAGTGACAGTAACAGACGAGCGTAACAAAAAAATAATTATAATTAATAATTATATATACAATCATACAATAAGAAAAAAATTATAACTAGACATTGGATCACCTGCCATAGGCTACATATTCTACATTACCTTGTGAAACATTATGTCAGGATTATATATAGATTCAATCTGTGAATTTTTTCCATTATGGGGTATTTGTGTAGATTGTTGAGGAAAAATGCACCGTATATAACAAATATATAAACGCAACGTGCAAAAAACTGTCAGATTTTTTGACTGAGTTACGGTTTTACAGGAAATCAGTTCATTGAAATAACTTCATTAGGCCCCGATCTGTGACTGGGCGCATTTTACTGGGTTACGGTTCACATAAGGAAATCAGTTCATTGAAATAACTTCATTAGGCCCCGATCTGTGACTGGGCGCAGCCAAGCCAATCAGAATCTGTTGCATTGTGTTGTGTGACAAAACTGCACATTTTAGAGTGGCCTTTTATTGTCCCCCAGCACAAGGTGCACCTGTGTAATGATCATGCTGTTTAATCAGATTCTTGATATGCCACACCTGTCAGCTGGATAAATTATCTTGACAAAGGAGAAATGCTCACTTACAGGAATTTAAACAAATGTGCACATATATTTTTGATGTTTGTTCTTTGTTATATGTCCACAAAGATTAGAGAAAGATTTGTATTTGATCATGTATATGTTTTTGCTCTTTATTATTTGTTATAGAGCCAAAAAAGATTGGAGAAGAGGTTTATCCACACATCTCCATTTTGGATAGATATCTCTTCCTGTTGTTTGTTTAGTGTTTTCACATTTTCCCAGAAGTGGTTAGATTCTATCAATTCTTCAATTACATTCAGCTGATTTCTGACGTGCTGTTCCTTCTATTTCCGTAGTGTATTTCTGTATTGTTTTAGTGATTCACCATAGTGAAGGCGTAGACTCAGATTTTCTGGTTCTTTGTGTATTTGGTTGGACAGGTTTCTTAATTTCTTTGTTGGGTTTTTGCATTCTTCATCAAACCATTTGTCATTGGATTACATTTTCTTAGGTAGTCTGCTTTTCATTTTTAAATTTGATAGGGAATCTGAAAATTCGAATATACTGATTAGGTTTTCTACTGCCGAGTTTACTCCTTCACTGTGGCAGTGAAACGTTTTGTCCAGGAAATTGTCTAAAATGGATTGAATTTGTTGTTTGCCTAATTGTTTTCTGGTAGGTTTCCAAACTGCATTCCTTCCATCTATAGCATTTCTTAATCTTACTCAGTTCTTTTGGCTTTGATTCCTCATGATTGAGTATTGCTCTGTTCAAGTAGACTGTGATTTTGCTGTGGTCTGATAGGGGTGTCAGTGGGCTGACTGTGAATGCTCTGAGAGACTCTGGGTTGAGGTCAGTGATAAAGTAGTCTACAGTACTACTGCCAAGAGATGAGCTATAGGTGTACCTACCATAGGAGTCTCCTCGAAGCCTACCATTGACTATGTACATACCCAGGATGTAACAGAGCTATAGGTGTACCTACCATAGGAGTCTCCTCGAAGCCTACCATTGACTATGTACATACCCAGGATGTAACAGAGCTATAGGTGTACCTACCATAGGAGTCTCCTCGAAGCCTACCATTGACTATGTACAAATCCAGCGTGTGACAGAGCTGCAGGAGTTGTGACCCATTTGTGTTGGTTACGTTGGTTACGTTGTCATAGTTGTGTCTAGGAGGTCATATGTGGGAGAGAATGCTGTCACCTCCAGGTAGATGTTTGTTCCCCTATGTGCTGAGGGTGTCAGGTTCTTGTCCGGTTCTGGCATTTAGGTCGCCACAGACTAGTACATGTCCCTGGGCCTGGAATTGATTGATTTCCCCCTCCAGGATGGAGAAGCTGTCTTCATTAAAGTATGGGGATTCTAGTGAGGGGATATAGGTAGCACACAGGAGGACATTTGTCTCTGTTAGGATCATTTCCTTTTGAATATGTATATATATAATATAATAATATAATATATTTGATATAGGAAACACAAAGGAAGTCCATCCTACTCTAAATATATATTTTTTGGAGAACAAGACTCATGACTCATCTGTTCATGAACTCTCTCTCTCTCTTTCTCTCTCCATTTCTCTCTCTTCCTCTCTCACTCTCTTTTTCTCTCTCTCTCCATTTCTTTCTCTCCATCTCTCTCTTCATGTCTCTCTCTCCCTCTCTCTTTCTTTCTCTCTCTCCCTCACTATACTCTCTCGCTCCATCTCTTCCATTCTATCTATTTAATGAGGTTCAGATTTTAAGACTTCAAAGCACTTCTCTCTCTCCATTTCTCTCGATCTCATTAAAGTGCCTCTGTTTCCATCTCTCCTTTTTTCTTTCTCTCGATCTCATTAAAGTGCCTCTGTTTCCATCTCTCTCTCTCTCTCTCTCTCTCTCTCTCTGTCTCTCTCTCTCTCTCTCTCTCTCTCTCTCTCTCTCTCTCTCTCTCTCTCTGTCTCTCTCTCTCTCTCATCTCCATCTCTCTCCTCGTCCTCTCTCTCCCTCTCTCTCTCCATCTCCATCTCTCTCCTCGTCCTCTCTCTCTCTCTCTTTCTCTCCCTCTCTCTCTCTCCTCGTCCTCTCTCTCTCTGCTCTGACTACCAGTTCCTAAATATTTGTTTTATTGTATCTATATATTAGCAGGGAGTCACTATTGAGACCAGTGTCTTTGTTTCAAGGGAGCCATGCATATACAAAACCATAGAATGAAATAGTCTAATACAATATAAAAGTCAAATACAGCATGACACAAATTACACACGATATACACAGAACACAGTCAACTTAAACAACAAATAGCATTATAACATTCCTCTCTAAACTGATCCAGGGTCATTATTGCATCTCTCTAAACTGATCCAGGGTCATTATTGCATCTCTCTAAACTGATCCAGGGACACTAAGGCATCTCTCTAAACTGATCCAGGTACACCCCTCTATGTGTACTTCTTTTTGGAGTCTCCAGAGTTAACCAACCTTGGAAAATGATTGAAAACGATGTCATGGCTTTAATAGCTTCTGATATTCTAATTGACATAATATGAGTCAATTGGAGGTGTACCTGTGGATGTTTTTCAAGGCCTACGTAAACTCAGTTTTTCACATTTCCTGACATTGAATCATCGTAACAATTACCTCTTAGGTCAGTTAGGATCACCACTTTATTTTAAAGTGAAGAATAATAGTAAAGACAATGATTTATTTCAGCCTTTATTTCTTTCATCACATTCCCAGTGGGTCAGAAGTTTACATAAACTCAATTAGTATTTTGGTTAAATTGATTAACTTGGGTCAAACGTTTCGGGTAGCCTTCCACAAGCTTCCCACAATAAGTTGTGTGAATTTTGTCCCATTCCTCCTAGCAAAGCAGGTGTAACTGAGTCAGGTTTGTAGGCCTCTTTGCTCACACACACTTTTTCAGTTCTGCCCACAAATGTTCTATAGGATTGAGGTCAGGGCTTTGTGATGGCCACTCCAATACCTTGACTTTGTTGTCCTTAAGCCATTTTGCCACAACTTTGGAAGTCTGCTTGGGGTCATTGTCCATTTGGAAGACCCATTAGCGACCAAGCTTTAACTTCCTGACTGATGTCTTGAGATATTGCTTCAATATAGCCACATCATTTTCCTACCTCATGAAGCCATCTATTTTGTGAAGTGCACCAGTCCCTCCTGCAGCAAAGCACCCCCTCAACATGATGCTACCACCCCCGTGCTTCACGGATGGAATGGTGTTCTTCCGCTTGCAAAGCCTCCCCCTTTTTCCTCCAAACACAACGATGATCATTATGGCCAAACAGTTCTGTTTTTGTTTCATCAGACCAGAGGACATTTCTCCAAAAAGTACGATCTTTGTCCCCATGTGCAGTTGCAAACCGTAGTCTGGCATTTTTATGGACGTTTTTGGAGCAGTGGCTTCTTCCTTGCTGAGCAGCCTTTCAGGTTATGTCTATATAGGACTCATTTTACTGTGGATATAGATACTTCTGTATCGGTTTCCTCCAGCATCTTCACAAGGTCCTTTGCTGTTGTTCTGGGATTTATTTACACTTTTCTCACCAAAGTACGTTAATCTCTAGAAGACAGAACGCGTCTCCTTCCTGAGCGGTATGACGGCTGCCTGGTCCCATGGTGTTTATACTTGCGTACTATTGTTTGTACAGATGAACATGGTACCTTCAGGTGTTTAGAAATTGCTCCCAAGGTTGAACCGGACTTGTGGAGGTCGACAAAAAAAAATGGAGGTCTTGGCTGATTTCTTTTGATTTTCCAATGATGTCAAGCAAAGAAGCACTGAGTTTGAAGGTACACCTCCAATTGACTCAGATGATGTCAATTAGAATAGTGATACAGTGAGTTATAAGTGAAATAATCTGTCTGTCAACAATTGTTGGAATAATTACGTGTGTCGTGCACAAAGTAGATGTCCTAACCGACTTGCCAAAACTATAGTTTGTTTACAAGAAATTTGTGGAGTGGTTGAGAAACGAGTTTTAATGACTCCAACCTAAATGTAAACTTCCAACTTCAACTGCACATATTCTCATTCACCCCTTTTAGATGTGTGTGTATTAGGTTGTGATTTGTGTATAAGGTAGTTGTTGGGGAATTGTTAGATTACTTGTTAGATATTACTGCATTGTTGGAACCAGAAGCACAAGCATTTATTTTATTTTACCTTTATTTAACTTGGCAAGTCAGTTAATTAAGAACAAATTCTTATTTTCAATGACGGCCTAGGAACAGTGGGTTAACTGCCTGTTCAGGGGAAGAACGACAGATTTGTACCTTGTCAGCTCGGGGGTTTGAACTTGCAACCTTCCGGTTACTAGTCCAACGCTCTAACCACTAGGCTACCCGCCCCAAATTTTGCTACACTTGCATTAACATCTGCGAACCATGTGTATGTGACCAAGACAATTTGATTTGATATACTGTGTTCACCCTAGTTACAGCCTATCAATAAGACAATATACTGTGCTAATCTGTCATGACGTGCCCTGGGGGTCATCATGCCCCCCCCCCCCCTCCCTCCCTCCTCCTCTTTATTAACATGGGAAACATGTTCACATTTCCAAAGCAAGTGAACGAGATGATAAACAAAAGGGAAATAAACAACGTAAAAATTAACAGTAAACATTACACTCACAGAAGGTCCAAATGAATAAAGACATTTCAAATGGCATACCAAATCAAATCAAAAGTCATTTGCCACACTAGATAATTAACTATATAATAAACAAATGTGAAATAAGCAATACAAATTAACAGTAAACATTACACATACAGAAGTTTCAAAACAACAAAGACATTACAAATGTCATATTATATATATATATATATATATATATACAGTGTTTTAACAATGTACAAATGGTTAAAGTACAAAAGGGAAAATAAATAAGCATAAATATGGGTTGTATTTACAATGGTGTTTGTTCTTCACTCGTTGACCTTTTCTTGTGGCAACAGGTCACAAATATTGCACACTGTGGTATTGCACCCAGTAGATATGGGAGTTTATCAAAATTGGATTTTTTTTCGAAATTCTTTGTGAATCTGTGTAATCTGAGGGAAATATGTGTCTCTAATATGGTCATACATTTGGCAGGAGGTTAGGAATTGCAGCTCAGTTTCCACCTCACCTGCACATAGCCTGTCTTCTCTTGAGAGCCAGGTCTGTCTCTCTCTCTCTCTGTCTCTCTGTCTCTGTCTCTCTCTGTCTCTCTGTCTCTGTCTCTCTCTGTCTCCCTCTCTCTCTCTGTCTCTCTCTCTCTCTCTCTGTCTCTCTCTCTGTGTCCCTCTCTCTCTGTCTCCCTCTCTCTCTCTCTCTCTGTCTCTCTCTCTCTCTCTCTCTCTCTCTCTCTCTCTCTCTCTCTCTCTCTGTCTCCCTCTCTCTCTGTCTCTCCCTCTCTCCCTCTCTCTCTCTGTCTCTCTCTCTCTCTCTCTCTCCCTCTCTGTCTCTCTGTCTCTCTGTCTCTCTCTCTCTCTCTCTCTCTCTCTCTCTCTGTCTCTCTCTCTCTCTCTGTCTCTCTCTCTCTCTCTCTCTCTCTCCTTCTCTCTCTGTCTCCTCTCTCTGTCTCCTCTCTCTCTCTGTCTCTCTCTCTCTCTCTCTCTCTCTCTCTCTCTCTGTCTCCCTCTCTCTCTGTCTCCCTCTCTCTCTGTCTCTCTCTCTCTCTCTCTCTCTCTCTCTCTCTCTCTCTCTGTCTCTCCACAGTTTTATGACTTAACGACAGGTCATACATTCCTGGAAGGGACCCTCTCCCCCTTTGGACATGCAGTATTTAGGGAGAGAGAGAGAACAAAGAGAGACTTGGCCAAACTCCTAATCCCCAAAATGGGAGAATTGAACAATATCTCTATGTTTTGAGAAGGTGGGAATAGTCCGTGGACACTTATGGGACAGGGATGACAAGTGTGTTTCATTTGGTGACCTCATAAAAGACAGGAAACAGACAGAACTCTCCTTAAAGTGTACATCTCATGAGGGACAGGAAACACACAGAACTCTCCTTAAAGTGTACATCTCATGAGGGACAGGAAACAGACAGAACTCTCCTTAAAGTGTACATCTCATGAGGGACAGGAAACAGACAGAACTCTCCTTAAAGTGTACATCTCATGAGGGACAGGAAACAGACAGAACTCTCCTTGAAGTGTACATCTCATGAGGGACAGGAAACAGACAGAACTCTCCTTGAAGTGTACATCTCATGAGGGACAGGAAACAGACAGAACTCTCCTTGAAGTGTACATCTCATAAAAGACAGGAAAGTCAGTGGGCCATGTGAGCATAGACGTGCAGCTGAAGCTACGTGTTAAACGGTCTAAAACTACAAGATCAGGAGACCACGTGGAGCATTGGCTACACGGCTGGAAACGGTTCAAAACTACAAGATCAGAAGACCATACCACGTGGAGCATTGGCTACACGGCTGGAAACGGTTCAAAACTACAAGATCAGAAGACCAGACCACGTGGAGCATTGGCTCCACGGCTGGAAACGGTTCAAAACTACAAGATCAGGAGACCACGTGGAGCATTGGCTACACGGCTGGAAACGGTTCAAAACTACAAGATCAGAAGACCAGACCACGTGGAGCATTGGCTCCACGGCTGGAAACGGTTCAAAACTACAAGATCAGGAGACCACGTGGAGCATTGGCTACACGGCTGGAAACGGTTCAAAACTACAAGATCAGGAGACCACGTGGAGCATTGGCTACACGGCTGGAAACGGTTAAAAACTACAAGATCAGGAGACCACGTGGAGCATTGGCTACACGGCTGGAAACGGTTCAAAACTACAAGATCAGAAGACCATACCACGTGGAGCATTGGCTACACGGCTGGAAACGGTTCAAAACTACAAGATCAGAAGACCAGACCACGTGGAGCATTGGCTCCACGGCTGGAAACGGTTCAAAACTACAAGATCAGAAGACCAGACCACGTGGAGCATTGGCTCCACGGATGGAAACGGTTCAACTCTGAGACTATCGACTACACTACAGAATAAGTGAGAAATTCTAGACAACGAATTACTAAGTCTGCCGCTAGAAACGACGTAAACCTAAGAACGAGAATTCCGACAACCCCCGAAACATCTATTCTAAGACCATTCCGGAAGGGTACTCTGAAGAATCGATTCTAACCCCCTACGACTTTGATTTTCGGGGAAACGCAATCAGAGACTTTCCTGTCGTCACTCTCCAGCAGATGGACCGGCGACCACAGAGAGAGAGAGACATACGTAAATATGTCAATTACATTTATTTTCTAAATGAGATGTCATTCAAAGTATTAGCAATTTCTAAGATTGTAGTTATCCATTCTGTTCTCCCATTCTGTTCTCCCATTCTGTTCTCCCATTCTGTTCTCCCATTATGTTCTCCCATTCTGTTCTCCCATTCTGCTCTCCCATTCTGTTCTCCCATTCTGTTCTCCCATTCTGTTTTCCCGCTCTTTCTCAGTCCCCGCCTCTTTCCTTTGTCTACCCAGCCGTCTTATCGGCTTAGCCCACTAGGGATTTTCTATCATGTTATTCAATGCATTGTGTTAGTAGGGGTGGCAGGGTAACCTAGTGGTTAGAGCGGTGGTTCAAACCCCCAAGCTGACAAGGTACAAATCTTTCGTTCTGCCCCTGAACCCACTGTTCCTAGGCCTTCATTGAAAATAAGAATTTGTTCTTAACTGACTTTCCTAGTTAAATAAAGGTTAAATAAAGTAACCAATATCTACTGTTTGTTTGTTATTTATTTCTGTGATCGACTAAGTTTTATAGTAAATAAATATTTAAGCCAATTTGTATATTGCTGATTCATAATTTATGCTAGGGTTCGTGCAGATAACCGAGAATATTACGACGTGTGGAATGAGACTAACGTAAGGTGAAGATTAATAATCATTAATAAAAGAATGTACTCGATAAGATATGGAAATATCTGAAGCATCAATTCTGGAAATAGAGACTCTATAAACATGTTTCCGTGGTGCCACAACTTCCTAGTTAATTAAAGTTTACATGATTAGTTTAACTACATGGTTAGTTTACTATAACAGTATAACACTAAATGATGAGGTATTCCTATACCATATCAGTATAACACTAAATGATGAGGTATTCCTATACTATACCAGTATAAACACTAAATGATGAGGTATTCCTATACTATACCAGTATAAACACTAAATGATGAGGTATTTCTATACTTTTATCAGTATAAACACTAAATGATGAGGTATTCCTATACTATACCAATATAAACACTAAATGATGAGGTATTCCTATATCATATCAGTATAACACTAAATGATGAGGTATTCCTATACTATACCAGTATAAACACTAAATGATGAGGTATTCCTATACTATACCAGTATAAACACTAAATGATGAGGTATCCCTATACTATACCACTATAAACACTAAATGATGATGTATTCCTATACTATACCAGTATGAACACTAAATGATGAGGTATTCCTATACTATACCAGTATAAACACTAAATGATGAGGTATTCCTATACTATACCAGTATAAAAACTAAATGATGAGGTATTCCTATATCATACCAGTATAAACACTAAATGATGAGGTATTCCTATACTATACCAGTATAAACAATAAATGATGAGGTATAGCTATACTATACCAGTATAAACACTAAATGATGAGGTATTCCTATACTATACCAGTATAAACACTAAATGATGAGGTTTTCCTATATCATATCAGTATAACACTAAATGATGAGGTATTCCTATACTATACCAGTATAAACACTAAATGATGAGGTATTCCTATACTATACCAGTATAAACACTAAATGATGAGGTATTCCTATACTATACCAGTATAAACATTAAATGATGAGGTATTCCTATACTATACCAGTATAAACACTAAATGATGAGGTATTCCTATATCATATCAGTATAACACTAAATGATGAGGTATTCCTATACTATACCAGTATAAACCCTAAATTATGAGGTATTCCTATACTATACCAGTATAAACACTAAATGATGAGGTATTCCTATACTATACCAGTATAAACCCTAATGATGAGGTATTCCTATACTATACCTGTATAAACACTAAATGATGAGGTATTCCTATACTATACCAGTATAAACACTAAATGATGATGTATTCCTATACTATACCAGTATAAACACTAAATGATGAGGTATTCCTATACTATACCAGTATAAACACTAAATGATGAGCTTAAATGTAAATGTAAATGTATTCCTATACTATACCAGTATAAACACTAAATGATGAGGTATTTCTATACTATACCAGTATAAACACTAAATTATGAGGTATTCCTATACTATACCAGTATAAACCCTAATGATGAGGTATTCCTATACTTTTATCAGTATAAACACTAAATGATGAGGTATTCCTATACTTTTATCAGTATAAACACTAAATGATGAGGTATTCCTATACTATACCAGTATAAACACTAAATGATGAGGTATTTCTATACTATATCAGTATAAACACTAAATGATGAGGTATTCCTACATCATACCAGTATAAACACTAAATGATGAGGTATTCCTATATCATATCAGTATAACACTAAATGATGAGGTATTCCTATACTATACCAGTATATACACTAAATTATGAGGTATTCCTATACTATACCAGTATAAACACTAAATTATGAGGTATTCCTATACTATACCAGTATAAACACTAAATGATGAGGTATTTCTATACTATACCAGTATAAACACTAAATGATGAGGTATTCCTATACTATACCAGTATAAACCCTAATGATGAGGTATTCCTATACTATACCTGTATAAACACTAAATGATGAGGTATTCCTATACTATACCAGTATAAACACTAAATGATGAGGTATTCCTATACTTTTATCAGTATAAACACTAAATGATGAGGTATTCCTATACTATACCAGTATAACCACTAAATGATGAGGTATTTCTATACTATACCAGTATAAACACTAAATGATGAGGTATTCCTATACTATACCAGTATATACACTAAATTATGAGGTATTCCTATACTATACCAGTATAAACACTAAATTATGAGGTATTCCTATACTATACCAGTATAAACACTAAATGATGAGGTATTTCTATACTATACCAGTATAAACACTAAATGATGAGGTATTCCTATACTATACCAGTATAAACCCTAATGATGAGGTATTCCTATACTATACCTGTATAAACACTAAATGATGAGGTATTCCTATACTATACCAGTATAAACACTAAATGATGAGGTATTCCTATACTTTTATCAGTATAAACACTAAATGATGAGGTATTCCTATACTATACCAGTATAACCACTAAATGATGAGGTATTTCTATACTTTTATCAGTATAAACACTAAATCATGAGGTATTCCTATACTTTTTTCAGTATAAACACTAAATCATGAGGTATTCCTATACTGTTTTTCAGTATAAACACTAAATCATGAGGTATTCCTATACTTGTATCAGTATAAACACTAAATGATGAGGTATTCCTATACTTTTATCAGTATAAACACTAAATGATGAGGTATTCCTATACTATACCAGTATAAACACTAAATGATGAGGTATTCCTATACTATACCAGTATAAACACTCAATTATGAGGTATTCCTATACTATACCAGTATAAACACTAAATGATGAGGTATTCCTATACTATACCAGTATAAACACTAAATTATGAGGTATTCCTATACTATACCAGTATAAACACTAAATGATGAGGTATTCCTATACTATACCAGTATAAACACTAAATGATGAGGTATTCCTATACTATACCAGTATAAACACTAAATTATGAGGTATCCCTATACTATACCACTATAAACACTAAATGATGAGGTATTCCTATACTATACCAGTATAAACATTAAATGATGAGGTATTTCTATACTATACCAGTATAAACACTAAATGATGAGGTATCCCTATACTATACCAGTATAAACACTAAATGATGAGGTATTCCTATACTATACCAGTATAAACCCTAATGATGAGGTATTCCTATACTTTTATCAGTATAAACACTAAATGATGAGGTATTCCTATACTATACCAGTATGAACCCTAATGATGAGAAATTCCTATACTATACCTGTATAAACACTAAATGATGAGGTATTCCTATACTATACCAGTATAAACACTAAATGATGAGGTATTCCTATACTATACCAGTATAAACACTAAATGATGAGGTATTCCTATACTATACCAGTATAAACACTAAATGATGAGGTATTCCTATACTATACCAGTATAAACACTAAATGATGAGGTATTTCTATACTATACCAGTATAAACACTAAATTATGAGGTATTCCTATACTATACCAGTATAAACCCTAATGATGAGGTATTCCTATACTATACCTGTATAAACACTAAATGATGAGGTATTTCTATACTATACCAGTATAAACACTAAATGATGAGGTATTCCTATACTATACCAGTATAAACCCTAAATGATGAGGTATTCCTATACTATACCAGTATAACCACTAAATGATGAGGTATTTCTATACTTTTATCAGTATAAACACTAAATGATGAGGTATTCCTATACTTTTATCAGTATAAACACTAAATGATGAGGTATTCCTATACTATACCAGTATAAACCCTAAATGATGAGGTATTCCTATACTATACCAGTATAACCACTAAATGATGAGGTATTTCTATACTTTTATCAGTATAAACACTAAATGATGAGGTATTCCTATACTTTTATCAGTATAAACACTAAATGATGAGGTATTCCTATACTATACCAGTATGAACCCTAATGATGAGGTATTCCTATACTATACCTGTATAAACACTAAATGATGAGGTATTCCTATACTATACCAGTATAAACACTAAATGATGAGGTATTCCTATACTATACCAGTATAAACACTAAATGATGAGGTATTCCTATACTATACCAGTATAAACACTAAATGATGAGGTATTCCTATACTATACCAGTATAAACACTAAATGATGAGGTATTTCTATACTATACCAGTATAAACACTAAATTATGAGGTATTCCTATACTATACCAGTATAAACCCTAATGATGAGGTATTCCTATACTATACCTGTATAAACACTAAATGATGAGGTATTTCTATACTATACCAGTATAAACACTAAATGATGAGGTATTCCTATACTATACCAGTATAAACCCTAAATGATGAGGTATTCCTATACTATACCAGTATAACCACTAAATGATGAGGTATTTCTATACTTTTATCAGTATAAACACTAAATGATGAGGTATTCCTATACTATACCAGTATAAACACTAAATTATGAGGTATTCCTATACTATACCAGTATAAACACTAAATTATGAGGTATTCCTATACTATACCAGTATAAAGCCTAAATGATGAGGTATTCCTATACTATACCAGTATAAACATTAAATGATGAGGTATTTCTATACTATACCAGTATAAACACTAAATTATGAGGTATTCCTATACTATACCAGTATAAACACTAAATTATGAGGTATTCCTATACTATACCAGTATAAAGCCTAAATGATGAGGTATTCCTATACTATACCAGTATAAACACTAAATGATGAGGTATTTCTATACTATACCAGTATAAACACTAAATGATGAGGTATTCCTATACTTTTATCACTGCATATTTCTAAAAGATAAAAGGACGGCGCTGTTCCCACTAATTATTCTGTAGGTGTGTGTGTGTGTGTCTGTGTCTGTGTGTGTGTCTGTGTGTGTGTGTGTGTGTGTGTGTGTGTGTGTGTGTGTGTGTGTGTCTGTGTGTGTGTCTGTGTGTGTGTGTGTCTGTGTGTGTGTGTGTCTGTGTGTGTGTCTGTGTGTGTATTCATGCAATCACGAGGGACGTGATATTTCAAACTGACACACACACACACACACACAAACCCGTCACAAATCCTCAAAATCATGTGGCGTGACATTTATTTTTCAACAGCATTTGTGATTATCTCTCTATCCATGGCACACACACACGCACGCACGCACGCACGCACGCACACACACACACACACACACACACACACACACACACACACACACACACAGGTTGACTCAACAGAAGGTTATCCCAAAGCGAAATCGATCTGTATACAGACATCAGATGTTATTTGTAGTGTTTAGGGAACCTCAAGACTCAAGGCTCCACGTCTCAAAAAACACCTTACTCCCTACTGCACTACTTTTGAGGGGCCCCGATTCAGACTACCCGAAATGTACTCTCTTTTCTATAGAGGCCACACTTCTCAGCAGTTGGTATTCAGACCTACCTTTTGAAGGTGCGTCGTTGGGTTTGCAGGCGTGAGGAAACTAACACTAACATTCAATACATTTCATTCAACTGCTAAGACTCCTCCCACTTGCTGGCCAACAGATTTTCTCACTGAAGTTTTTATCCAATCAGGGTTTTCAGTACATTTATCTCAAACCCGTCCCTTTAAATTTGGTGTAAACTTTTAATTAGAATGTTCTCGACAGACTCGCTAGAATAATACGGAGGTTCCAGAACGTTAGGGACCAATGACAGGAAGCCATGTCAATTCATGCATATTCATCTCTTTACAACACCAACTGGTAGATTTAATTAAAAAATATACTCTGATCTTTGTATATTATTTATGGTTAGGAAAGTATTTCTGAACAACTGTTAAGAGAGCCTTTAACACACAAAATATATCGGTGAATTTAAAAAAAATACCATGATTTGATTCATCCTGAAAGTTGCCATATTCAAATTGTCAATCCATTTAATATTGGAAGGTGAGAAGAGTGTCCAACAGGGGTTTAAACAGTAGTCCCATAAATCTACCCTAATACCCCTCACTAATCATGGAACTGTGAAGACAACGGTCCAGTCGTCGTGAACCGTGTGCCAGGCTCCAGGGTTTAAACAGTAGTCCTATAGATCTACCCTAATACCCCTCACTAATCATGGAACTGTGAAGACAACGGTCCAGTCGTCGTGAACCGTGCCCCAGGCTCCAGGGTTTAAACAGTAGTCCTATAGATCTACCCTAATACCCCTCACTAATCATGGAACTGTGAAGACAACGGTCCAGTCGTTGTGAACCGTGCCCCAGGCTCCAGGGTTTAAACAGTAGTCCTATAAATCTAACCTAATACCCCTCACTAATCATGGAACTGTGAAGACAACGGTCCAGTCGTTGTGAACCGTGCGCCAGGCTCCAGGGTTTAAACAGTAGTCCTATAAATCTACACAGATACCCCTCACTAATCATGGAACTGTGAAGACAGCGGTCCAGTCGTCGTGAACCGTGCGCCAGGCTCCAGGGTTTAAACAGTAGTCCTGTAAATCTACCCTAATACCCCTCACTAATCATGGAACTGTGAAGACAACGGTCCAGTCGTCGTGAACCGCGCGCCAGGCTCCAGGGTTTAAACAGTAGTCCTATAAATCTACCCAGATACCCCTCACTAATCATGGAACTGTGAAGACAATGGTCCAGTCGTCGTGAACCGTGCCCCAGGCTCCAGGGTTTAAACAGTAGTCCTATAAATCTACCCTAATACCCCTCACTAATCATGGAACTGTGAAGACAATGGTCCATTCGTCGTGAACCGTGCGCCAGGCTCCAGGGTTTAAACAGTAGTCCTATAAATCTACCCTAATACCCCTCACTAATCATGGAACTGTGAAGACAACGGTCCAGTCGTTGTGAACCGTGCGCCAGGCTCCAGGGTTTAAACAGTAGTCCTATAAATCTACCCTAATACCCCTCACTAATCATGGAACTGTGAAGACTACGGTCCAGTCGTTGTGAACCTTGCGCCAGGCTCCAGGGTTTAAACAGTAGTCCTATAAATCTACCCTAATACCCCTCACTAATCATGGAACTGTGAAGACAGCGGTCCAGTCGTCGTGAACCGTGCGCCAGGCTCCAGGGTTTAAACAGTAGTCCTGTAAATCTACCCTAATACCCCTCACTAATCATGGAACTGTGAAGACAACGGTCCAGTCGTCGTGAACCGCGCGCCAGGCTCCAGGGTTTAAACAGTAGTCCTATAAATCTACCCAGATACCCCTCACTAATCATGGAACTGTGAAGACAACGGTCCAGTCGTCGTGAACCGCGCGCCAGGCTCCAGGGTTTAAACAGTAGTCCTATAAATCTACCCTAATACCCCTCACTAATCATGGAACTGTGAAGACAACGGTCCAGTCGTCGTGAACCGTGCGCCAGGCTCCAGGGTTTAAACAGTAGTCCTATAAATCTACCCTAATACCCCTCACTAATCATGGAACTGTGAAGACTACGGTCCAGTCGTTGTGAACCGTGCGCCAGGCTCCAGGGTTTAAACAGTAGTCCTATAAATCTACCCTAATACCCCTCACTAATCATGGAACTGTGAAGACAGCGGTCCAGTCGTCGTGAACCGTGCGCCAGGCTCCAGGGTTTAAACAGTAGTCCTATAAATCTACCCTAATACCCCTCACTAATCATGGAACTGTGAAGACAACGGTCCAGTCGTCGTGAACCGCGCGCCAGGCTCCAGGGTTTAAACAGTAGTCCTACTGTTACGTGTGATCTGTGTTCCATAATTATTCCAATAGGCTAAAATGTCGCAAATGATTTGTTAGCCTGCTACGATCCACTACGGTTAGCAATCCTCAGGAACAACAACATGTGTCAGGGAAAAATTACATACTAACCTAACATAACAAATGTAAAGAAACCAACACTAAAGACAGTTATAAATGTAAGGAAACTAACACTAAAGACACAGTTATAAATGTGAGGAAACTAACACTAAAGACACAGTTATAAATGTAAGGAAACTAACATTAAAGTTATAAATGTAAGGAAACTAACACTAAAGTTATAAATGTAAGGAAACTAACACTAAAGTCACATTTATAAATGTAAGGAAACTAACACTAAAGACACAGTTAAAAATGTAAGGAAACTAACACTAAAGACACAGTATAACTGACGGTGGCTACTGATAGCAGCTAATATTTAACATGATATAAATTGTTGGAGAAAAAAAGGGTGAATAGTCTGGGGACATAATTAAAACATTCTGGAAATCACAAATCAACTCAGTAGTATGAATCAGTTATATGAATCAGTTATATGAATCAGTTTGCTGCCATTATGACTGAATCAGTTATATGAATCAGTTATATGAATCAGTTTGCTGCCATTATGAGTGAATCAGTTATATGAATCAGTTATATGAATCAGTTTGCTGCCATTATGACTGAATCAGTTATATGAATCAGTTATATGAATCAGTTTGCTGCCATTATGACTGAATCAGTTATAAGAATCAGTTATATGAATCAGTTTGCTGCCATTATGACTGAATCAGTTTGCTGCCATTATGACTGAATCAGTTATATGAATCAGTTTGCTGCCATTATGACTGAATCAGTTATATGAATCAGTTTGCTGCCATTATGACTGGCTTCACTTTCGTCTCCAGCGATTATAAGGTCAAATAGATCTGAAACAACTATAATTTATATTTACAATCCCCCTCATTCAAACGGCTTAATCATTTACCAAGCTGTTCTCAATAGCTCTTATCCAATGCATGGGAGCACGGAGTAATTTCTATCGTGGGGGAAATAGATAGTAGATGCTTTTTCCACCTGGAAACGGCAGGTTCGCTCGACCTTATTCCTCGTTTCATCACGTGTGAAGGTGTTGTAACTACGAGGAATTAAGTCAAGGTCAGAATACAGACACACCTCCAGCACACCTTCATTACCATGTTACCTTTATTCAACTAGGCAAGTCAGTTAAGAACAAATTATTATTTTCAATGACGGCCTAGGAACAGTGGGTTAACTGCTTGTTCAGAGGCAGAACGACAGATTTGTACCTTGTCAGCTCAGGGATTTGAACTTGCAACCTTCCGGTTACTAGTCCAACGCTCTAACCACTAGGCTACCCTGCCACCCCTCCACTCTAACCACTAGGCTACCCTGCCGCCACTCCACTCTAACCACTAGGCTACCCTGCCGCCACTCCACTCTAACCACTAGGCTACCCTGCCGCCACTCCACTCACTAGGCTACCCTGCCGCCACTCCACTCTAACCACTAGGCTACCCTGCCGCCACTCCACTCTAACCACTAGGCTACCCTGCCGCCACTCCACTCTAACCACTAGGCTACCCTGCCGCCCTCCACTGCCCACTCTAACCACTAGGCTACCCTGCCGCCCCTCCACTCTAACCACTCAGGCTACCCTGCCGCCACTCCACTCTAACCACTAGGCTACCCTGCCGCCCTCCACTCTAACCACTAGGCTACCCTGCCACCCCTGCACTCTAACCACTAGGCTACCCTGCCGCCCCTCCACTCTAACCACTAGGCTACCCTGCCGCCCTCCACTCTAACCACTAGGCTACCCTGCCGCCCCTCCACTCTAACCACTAGGCTACCCTGCCGCCCTCCACTCTAACCACTAGGCTACCCTGCCCCCCTCCACTCTAACCACTAGGCTACCCTGCCGCCCCTCCACTCTAACCACTAGGCTACCCTGCCGCCCCTCCACTCTAACCACTAGGCTACCCTGCCACCCCTCCACTCTACCCACTAGGCTACCCTGCCGCCCCAACTCCATGAAGAGTTGGTGAATAACCGAATCAGTTATATGAATCAGTTTGCTGCCATTATGACTGAATCAGTTATATGAATCAGTTTGCTGCCATTATGACTGGCTTCACTTTCGTCTCCAGCGATTATAAGGTCAAATAGATCTGAAACAACTATAATTTATATTTACAATCCCCCTCATTCAAACGGCTTAATCATTTACCAAGCTGTTCTCAATAGCTCTTATCCAATGCATGGGAGCACGGAGTAATTTCTATCGTGGGGGAAATAGATAGTAGATGCTTTTTCCACCTGGAAACGGCAGGTTCGCTCGACCTTATTCCTCGTTTCATCACGTGTGAAGGTGTTGTAACTACGAGGGAATTAAGTCAAGGTCAGAATACAGACACACCTCCAGCACACCTTCATTACCATGTTACCTTTATTCAACTAGGCAAGTCAGTTAAGAACAAATTATTATTTTCAATGACGGCCTAGGAACAGTGGGTTAACTGCTTGTTCAGAGGCAGAACGACAGATTTGTACCTTGTCAGCTCAGGGATTTGAACTTGCAACCTTCCGGTTACTAGTCCAACGCTCTAACCACTAGGCTACCCTGCCACCCCTCCACTCTAACCACTAGGCTACCCTGCCGCCACTCCACTCTAACCACTAGGCTACCCTGCCGCCACTCCACTCTAACCACTAGGCTACCCTGCCGCCACTCCACTCACTAGGCTACCCTGCCGCCACTCCACTCTAACCACTAGGCTACCCTGCCGCCACTCCACTCTAACCACTAGGCTACCCTGCCGCCACTCCACTCTAACCACTAGGCTACCCTGCCGCCCCTCCACTCTAACCACTAGGCTACCCTGCCGCCCTCCACTCTAACCACTAGACTACCCTGCCGCCACTCCACTCTAACCACTAGGCTACCCTGCCGCCCCTCCACTCTAACCACTAGGCTACCCTGCCGCCCCTGCACTCTAACCACTAGGCTACCCTGCCGCCCCTCCACTCTAACCACTAGGCTACCCTGCCGCCCTCCACTCTAACCACTAGGCTACCCTGCCGCCCTCCACTCTAACCACTAGGCTACCCTGCCGCCACTCCACTCTAACCACTAGGCTACCATGCCGCCCCTCCACTCTAACCACTAGGCTACCCTGCCGCCCCTCCACTCTAACCACTAGGCTACCCTGCCGCCCTCCACTCTAACCACTAGGCTACCCTGCCGCCACTCCACTCTAACCACTAGGCTACCCTGCCGCCACTCCACTCTAACCACTAGGCTACCCTGCCACCCCTCCACTCTAACCACTAGGCTACCCTGCCTCCCTCCACTCTAACCACTAGGCTACCCTGCCGCCCTCCACTCTAACCACTAGGCTACCCTGCCGCCACTCCACTCTAACCACTAGGCTACCCTGCCGCCCCTCCACTCTAACCACTAGGCTACCCTGCCGCCCTCCACTCTAACCACTAGGCTACCCTGCCGCCCCTCCACTCTAACCACTAGGCTACCCGGCCGCCCCTCCACTCTAACCACTAGGCTACCCTGCCGCCACTCCACTCTAACCACTAGGCTACCCTGCCGCCCTCCACTCTAACCACTAGGCTACCCTGCCGCCCTCCACTCTAACCACTAGGCTACCCTGCCGCCCCTCCACTCTAACCACTAGGCTACCCTGCCGCCCCCTCCACTCTAACCACTAGGCTACCCTGCCGCCTCCACTCTAACCACTAGGCTACCCTGCCGCCCCCTCCACTCTAACCACTAGGCTACCCTGCCGCCCTCCACTCTAACCACTAGGCTACCCTGCCGCCCCTCCACTCTAACCACTAGGCTACCCTGCCGCCCTCCACTCTACCCACTAGGCTACTTCCTGCCGCCCCAACTCCATGAAGAGTTGGTGAATAACCGAATCAGTTATATGAATCAGTTTGCTGCCATTATGACTGAATCAGTTATATGAATCAGTTTGCTGCCATTATGACTGGCTTCACTTTCGTCTCCAGCGATTATAAGGTCAAATAGATCTGAAACAACTATAATTTATATTTACAATCCCCCTCATTCAAACGGCTTAATCATTTACCAAGCTGTTCTCAATAGCTCTTATCCAATGCATGGGAGCACGGAGTAATTTCTATCGTGGGGGAAATAGATAGTAGATGCTTTTTCCACCTGGAAACGGCAGGTTCGCTCGACCTTATTCCTCGTTTCATCACGTGTGAAGGTGTTGTAACTACGAGGGAATTAAGTCAAGGTCAGAATACAGACACACCTCCAGCACACCTACATTACCAAGCTCTCCATGTTACCTTTATTCAACTAGGCAAGTCAGTTAAGAACAAATTATTATTTTCAATGACGGCCTAGGAACAGTGGGTTAACTGCTTGTTCAGAGGCAGAACGACAGATTTGTACCTTGTCAGCTCAGGGATTTGAACTTGCAACCTTCCGGTTACTAGTCCAACGCTCTAACCACTAGGCTACCCTGCCACCCCTCCACTCCTAACCACTAGGCTACCCTGCCGCCACTCCACTCTAACCACAGGCTACCCTGCCGCCACTCCACTCTAACCACCAGGCTACCCTGCCGCCCCTCCACTCTAACCACTAGGCTACCCTGCCGCCCTCCACTCTAACCACTAGGCTACCCTGCCGCCACTCCACTCTAACCACTAGGCTACCCTGCCGCCACTCCACTCTAACCACTAGGCTACCCTGCCGCCCTCCACTCTAACCACTAGGCTACCCTGCCACCCCTCCACTCTAACCACTAGGCTACCCTGCCGCCCTCCACTCTAACCACAAGGCTACCCTGCCGCCACTCCACTCTAACCACTAGGCTACCCTGCCGCCACTCCACTCTAACCACTAGGCTACCCTGCCGCCCCTCCACTCTAACCACTAGGCTACCCTGCCGCCCCTCCACTCTAACCACTAGGCTACCCTGCCGCCACTCCACTCTAACCACTAGGCTACCCTGCCGCCACTCCACTCTAACCACTAGGCTACCATGCCGCCCCTCCACTCTAACCACTAGGCTACCCTGCCGCCCCTCCACTCTAACCACTAGGCTACCCTGCCGCCCCTCCACTCTAACCACCAGGCTACCCTGCCGCCACTCCACTCTAACCACTAGGCTACCCTGCCGCCACTCCACTCTAACCACTAGGCTACCCTGCCACCCTCCACTCTAACCACTAGGCTACCCTGCCTCCTCCACTCTAACCACTAGGCTACCCTGCCGCCCCTCCACTCTAACCACTAGGCTACCCTGCCGCCACTCCACTCTAACCACTAGGCTACCCTGCCGCCCCTCCACTCTAACCACTAGGCTACCCTGCCGCCCCTCCACTCTAACCACTAGGCTACCCTGCCGCCCTCCACTCTAACCACTAGGCTACCCGGCCGCCCCTCCACTCTAACCACTAGGCTACCCTGCCGCCACTCCACTCTAACCACTAGGCTACCCTGCCGCCCCTCCACTCTAACCACTAGGCTACCCTGCCGCCCTCCACTCTAACCACTAGGCTACCCTGCCGCCCTCCACTCTAACCACTAGGCTACCCTGCCGCCCCTCCACTCTAACCACTAGGCTACCCTGCCGCCTCCACTCTAACCACTAGGCTACCCTGCCGCCCCTCCACTCTAACCACTAGGCTACCCTGCCGCCCCTCCACTCTAACCACTAGGCTACCCTGCCGCCCCTCCACTCTAACCACTAGGCTACCCTGCCACCCCTCCACTCTACCCACTAGGCTACCCTGCCGCCCCAACTCCATGAAGAGTTGGTGAATAACCGAATCAGTTATATGAATCAGTTTGCTGCCATTATGACTGAATCAGTTATATGAATCAGTTTGCTGCCATTATGACTGGCTTCACTTTCGTCTCCAGCGATTATAAGGTCAAATAGATCTGAAACAACTATAATTTATATTTACAATCCCCCTCATTCAAACGGCTTAATCATTTACCAAGCTGTTCTCAATAGCTCTTATCCAATGCATGGGAGCACGGAGTAATTTCTATCGTGGGGGAAATAGATAGTAGATGCTTTTTCCACCTGGAAACGGCAGGTTCGCTCGACCTTATTCCTCGTTTCATCACGTGTGAAGGTGTTGTAACTACGAGGGAATTAAGTCAAGGTCAGAATACAGACACACCTCCAGCACACCTACATTACCAAGCTCTCCATGTTACCTTTATTCAACTAGGCAAGTCAGTTAAGAACAAATTATTATTTTCAATGACGGCCTAGGAACAGTGGGTTAACTGCTTGTTCAGAGGCAGAACGACAGATTTGTACCTTGTCAGCTCAGGGATTTGAACTTGCAACCTTCCGGTTACTAGTCCAACGCTCTAACCACTAGGCTACCCTGCCACCCCTCCACTCTAACCACTAGGCTACCCTGCCGCCACTCCACTCTAACCACTAGGCTACCCTGCCGCCACTCCACTCTAACCACTAGGCTACCCTGCCGCCCCTCCACTCTAACCACTAGGCTACCCTGCCGCCCCTCCACTCTAACCACTAGGCTACCCTGCCGCCACTCCACTCTAACCACTAGGCTACCCTGCCGCCACTCCACTCTAACCACTAGGCTACCCTGCCGCCCCTCCACTCTAACCACTAGGCTACCCTGCCACCCCTCCACTCCTAACCACTAGGCTACCCTGCCCCCTCCACTCTAACCACAAGGCTACCCTGCCGCCACTCCACTCTAACCACTAGGCTACCCTGCCGCCACTCCTCTAACCACTAGGCTACCCTGCCGCCCCCTCCACTCTAACCACTAGGCTACCCTGCCGCCCTCCACTCTAACCACTAGGCTACCCTGCCGCCACTCCACTCTAACCACTAGGCTACCCTGCCGCCACTCCACTCTAACCACTAGGCTACCCTGCCGCCCCTCCACTCTAACCACTAGGCTACCCTGCCGCCACTCCACTCTAACCACTAGGCTACCCTGCCGCCCCTCCACTCTAACCACTAGGCTACCCTGCCGCCCTCCACTCTAACCACTAGGCTACCCTGCCGCCCCTCCACTCTAACCACTAGGCTACCCTGCCGCCACTCCACTCTAACCACTAGGCTACCCTGCCGCCCCTCCACTCTAACCACTAGGCTACCCTGCCACCCCTCCACTCTAACCACTAGGCTACCCTGCCGCCACTCCACTCTAACCACTAGGCTACCCTGCCGCCCCTCCACTCTAACCACTAGGCTACCCTGCCGCCCCTCCACTCTAACCACTAGGCTACCCTGCCGCCCCTCCACTCTAACCACTAGGCTACCCTGCCGCCCCTCCACTCTAACCACTAGGCTACCCTGCCGCCCTCCACTCTAACCACTAGGCTACCCTGCCGCCTCCACTCTAACCACTAGGCTACCCTGCCGCCCCCTCCACTCTAACCACTAGGCTACCCTGCCGCACTCCACTCTAACCACTAGGCTACCCTGCCGCCCCTCCACTCTAACCACTAGGCTACCCTGCCGCCACTCCACTCTAACCACCAGGCTACCCTGCCGCCCTCCACTCTAACCACTAGGCTACCCTGCCGCCCTCCACTCTAACCACTAGGCTACCCTGCCGCCCTCCACTCTAACCACTAGGCTACCCTGCCACCCTCCACTCTAACCACTAGGCTACCCTGCCGCCCCTCCACTCTAACCACTAGGCTACCCTGCCGCCCTCCACTCTAACCACTAGGCTACCCTGCCGCCCTCCACTCTAACCACTAGGCTACCCTGCCGCCCCTCCACTCTAACCACTAGGCTACCCTGCCGCCCTCCACTCTAACCACCAGGCTACCCTGCCACCCCTCCACTCTAACCACTAGGCTACCCCTGCCGCCTCCACTCTAACCACCAGGCTACCCTGCCGCCCTCCACTCTAACCACTAGGCTACCCTGCCGCCCTCCACTCTAACCACTAGGCTACCCTGCCGCCCCTCCACTCTAACCACTAGGCTACCCTGCCGCCCTCCACTCTAACCACTAGGCTACCCTGCCGCCCCTCCACTCTAACCACAAGGCTACCCCCGCCACTCCACTCTAACCACTAGGCTACCCTGCCGCCACTCCACTCTAACCACTAGGCTACCCTGCCGCCCCTCCACTCTAACCACTAGGCTACCCTGCCGCCCCTCCACTCTAACCACTAGGCTACCCTGCCGCCACTCCACTCTAACCACTAGGCTACCCTGCCGCCACTCCACTCTAACCACTAGGCTACCCTGCCGCCCCTCCACTCTAACCACTAGGCTACCCTGCCGCCACTCCACTCTAACCACTAGGCTACCCTGCCGCCCTCCACTCTAACCACTAGGCTACCCTGCCGCCCCTCCACTCTAACCACTAGGCTACCCTGCCGCCTCCACTCTAACCACTAGGCTACCCTGCCGCCACTCCACTCTAACCACTAGGCTACCCTGCCGCCCCTCCACTCTAACCACTAGGCTACCCTGCCGCCCCTCCACTCTAACCACTAGGCTACCCTGCCGCCACTCCACTCTAACCACTAGGCTACCCTGCCGCCTCCACTCTAACCACTAGGCTACCCTGCCGCCCTCCACTCTAACCACTAGGCTACCCTGCCGCCCTCCACTCTAACCACTAGGCTACCCTGCCGCCCCTCCACTCTAACCACTAGGCTACCCTGCCGCCCCTCCACTCTAACCACTAGGCTACCCTGCCGCCCCTCCACTCTAACCACTAGGCTACCCTGCCGCCCTCCACTCTAACCACTAGGCTACCCTGCCGCCCCTCCACTCTAACCACTAGGCTACCCTGCCGCCCTCCACTCTAACCACTAGGCTACCCTGCCACCACTCCACTCTAACCACTAGGCTACCCTGCCGCCCCTCCACTCTAACCACTAGGCTACCCTGCCGCCACTCCACTCTAACCACTAGGCTACCCCTGCCGCCTCCACTCTAACCACTAGGCTACCCTGCCGCCCTCCACTCTAACCACTAGGCTACCCTGCCGCCCTCCACTCTAACCACTAGGCTACCCTGCCACCCCTCCACTCTAACCACTAGGCTACCCTGCCGCCCCTCCACTCTAACCACTAGGCTACCCTGCCGCCCTCCACTCTAACCACTAGGCTACCCTGCCGCCCCTCCACTCTAACCACTAGGCTACCCTGCCGCCCTCCACTCTAACCACTAGGCTACCCTGCCGCCCTCCACTCTAACCACTAGGCTACCCTGCCGCCACTCCACTCTAACCACTAGGCTACCCTGCCGCCCCCTCCACTCTAACCACTAGGCTACCCTGCCACCCCTCCACTCTAACCACTAGGCTACCCTGCCGCCCCTCCACTCTAACCACTAGGCTACCCTGCCGCCCTCCACTCTAACCACTAGGCTACCCTACCGCCCTCCACTCTAACCACTAGGCTACCCTGCCGCCCTCCACTCTAACCACTAGGCTACCCTGCCGCCACTCCACTCTAACCACTAGGCTACCCTGCCGCCCTCCACTCTAACCACTAGGGCTACCCTGCCGCCCCTCCACTCTAACCACCAGGCTACCCTGCCGCCCTCCACTCTAACCACTAGGCTACCCTGCCGCCCCTCCACTCTAACCACTAGGCTACCCTGCCGCCCTCCACTCTAACCACTAGGCTACCCTGCCGCCCCTCCACTCTAACCACTAGGCTACCCTGCCGCCCCTCCACTCTAACCACCAGGCTACCCTGCCGCCCTCCACTCTAACCACTAGGCTACCCTGCCGCCCCTCCACTCTAACCACTAGGCTACCCTGCCGCCCTCCACTCCTAACCACTAGGCTACTCCTGCCGCCCTCCACTCTAACCACTAGGCTACCCTGCCACCCCTCCACTCTAACCACTAGGCTACCCTGCCGCCCTCCACTCTAACCACTAGGCTACCCTGCCACCACTCCACTCTAACCACTAGGCTACCCTGCCGCCCTCCACTCTAACCACTAGGCTACCCTGCCGCCACTCCACTCTAACCACTAGGCTACCCTGCCGCCACTCCACTCTAACCACTAGGCTACTCCTGTCGCCACTCCACTCTAACCACTAGGCTACCCTGCCGCCCTCCACTCTAACCACAGGCTACCCTGCCGCCACTCCACTCTAACCACTAGGCTACCCTGCCGCCCTCCACTCTAACCACTAGGCTACCCTGCCGCCACTCCACTCTAACCACTAGGCTACCCTGCCGCCCCTCCACTCTAACCACTAGGCTACCCTGCCGCCACTCCACTCTAACCACTAGGCTACCCTGCCGCCCCTCCACTCTAACCACTAGGCTACCCTGCCGCCCGCCACTCTAACCACTAGGCTACCCTGCCGCCCCCTCCACTCTAACCACTAGGCTACCCTGCCGCCCTCCACTCTAACCACTAGGCTACCCTGCCGCCCTCCACTCTAACCACTAGGCTACCCTGCCGCCCTCCACTCTAACCACTAGGCTACCCTGCCGCCACTCCACTCTAACCACTCAGGCTACCCTGCCGCCCTCCACTCTAACCACCAGGCTACCCTGCCGCCCTCCACTCTAACCACTAGGCTACCCTGCCGCCCCTCTACACTCTAACCACTAGGCTACCCTGCCCCTCTACACTCTAACCACTAGGCTACCCTGCCCCCTCTACACTCTAACCACTAGGCTACCCTGCCCCCTCTACACTCTAACCACTAGGCTACCCTGCCGCCCTCTACACTCTAACCACTAGGCTACCCTGCCCCCTCTACACTCTAACCACTAGGCTACCCTGCCCTCACACTCTAACCACTAGGCTACCCTGCCGCCCCTCCACTCTAACCACTAGGCTACCCTGCCGCCCCTCTACACTCTAACCACTAGGCTACCCTGCCCCTCTACACTCTAACCACTAGGCTACCCTGCCCCCTCTCCACTCTAACCACTAGGCTACCCTGCCGCCCCTCCACTCTAACCACTAGGCTACCCTGCCGCCACTCCACTCTAACCACTAGGCTACCCTGCCGCCCTCCACTCTAACCACTAGGCTACCCTGCCGCCACTCCACTCTAACCACTAGGCTACCCTGCCGCCCTCCACTCTAACCACCAGGCTACCCTGCCGCCCGCCACTCTAACCACTAGGCTACCCTGCCGCTCCACTCTAACCACTAGGCTACCCTGCCGCCCCTCCTCTAACCACTAGGCTACCCTGCCGCCCTCCACTCTAACCACTAGGCTACCCTGCCGCCCTCCACTCTAACCACTAGGCTACCCTGCCGCCACCCACTCTAACCACTAGGCTACCCTGCCGCCCTCCACTCTAACCACTAGGCTACCCTGCCGCCCCTCCACTCTAACCACTAGGCTACCCTGCCGCCCCTCTACACTCTAACCACTAGGCTACCCTGCCCCTCTACACTCTAACCACTAGGCTACCCTGCCCCCTCTACACTCTAACCACCAGGCTACCCTGCCCCCTCTACACTCTAACCACTAGGCTACCCTGCCGCCCTACACTCTAACCACTAGGCTACCCTGCCCCCTCTACACTCTAACCACTAGGCTACCCTGCCCCCTCTACACTCTAACCACTAGGCTACCCTGCCGCCCCTCCACTCTAACCACTAGGCTACCCTGCCGCCCTCTACACTCTAACCACTAGGCTACCCTGCCCCCTCTACACTCTAACCACTAGGCTACCCTGCCCCCTCTACACTCTAACCACTAGGCTACCCTGCCGCCCTCCACTCTAACCACTAGGCTACCCTGCCGCCCTCCACTCTAACCACTAGGCTACCCTGCCGCCCCTCCACTCTAACCACTAGGCTACCCTGCCGCCCCCTCCACTCTAACCACTAGGCTACCCTGCCGCCCTCCACTCTAACCACTAGGCTACCCTGCCCACTCCACTCTAACCACTAGGCTACCCTGCCGCCCTCCACTCTAACCACTAGGCTACCCTGCCACCTCTACACTCTAACCACTAGGCTACCCTGCGCCACTCCACTCTAACCACTAGGCTACCCTGCCGCCCCTCCACTCTAACCACTAGGCTACCCTGCCACCTCTACACTCTAACCACTAGGCTACCCTGCCGCCCTCCACTCTAACCACTAGGCTACCCTGCCGCCACTCCACTCTAACCACTAGGCTACCCTGCCGCCCTCCACTCTAACCACTAGGCTACCCTGCCGCCCTCCACTCTAACCACTAGGCTACCCTGCCGCCCTCCACTCTAACCACTAGGCTACCCTGCCGCCCCCTCCACTCTAACCACTAGGCTACCCTGCCGCCCCTCCACTCTAACCACTAGGCTACCCTGCAGCCACTCCACTCTAACCACTAGGCTACCCTTCCACCCCTCCACTCTAACCACTAGGCTACCCTGCCGCCCCTCCACTCTAACCACTAGGCTACCCTGCCGCCCCTCCACTCTAACCACCAGGCTACCCTGCCGCCACTCCACTCTAACCACTAGGCTACCCTGCCGCCACTCCACTCTAACCACTAGGCTACCCTGCAGCCACTCCACTCTAACCACTAGGCTACCCTGCCGCCCTCCACTCTAACCACAGGCTACCCTGCCGCCCTCCACTCTAACCACCAGGCTACCCTGCCGCCCTCCACTCTAACCACTAGGCTACCCTGCCGCCCTCTACACTCTAACCACTAGGCTACCCTGCCCCCTCTACACTCTAACCACTAGGCTACCCTGCCCCCTCTACACTCTAACCACTAGGCTACCCTGCCCCTCTACACTCTAACCACTAGGCTACCCTGCCACCCCTCTACACTCTAACCACTAGGCTACCCTGCCCCCTCTACACTCTAACCACTAGGCTACCCTGCCCCCTCTACACTCTAACCACAGGCTACCCTGCCGCCCTCCACTCTAACCACTAGGCTACCCTGCCGCCCCTCTACACTCTAACCACTAGGCTACCCTGCCCCTCTACACTCTAACCACTAGGCTACCCTCCCCCTCTACACTCTAACCACTAGGCTACCCTGCCGCCCCTCCACTCTAACCACTAGGCTACCCTGCCGCCCTCCACTCTAACCACTAGGCTACCCTGCCGCCCCTCCACTCTAACCACTAGGCTACCCTGCCGCCACTCCACTCTAACCACTAGGCTACCCTGCCGCCCTCCACTCTAACCACTAGGCTACCCTGCCGCCACTCCACTCTAACCACTAGGCTACCCTGCCGCCACTCCACTCTAACCACTACTTCATGGCTACTCCATGAAGAGTTGGTGAATAGCATGATGATCTCATGATTAAATTCAACGTCAGAATACGAATAGAGAGAAAAGTGAATGAAAAGAGAAGTTCCCATTTAACTTGGGTCTGAATCTCCCCCCACCCCTCCTAACTCTCCTTTCTGGTGCTTTTCAGCCAGCTCTAAGGTTGTGCTGATCAGCTCTAAGGTTGTGCTGATCTAACCCAGCTTTTAAAAAAAGGGTTGTACTTTATGTCTCCTTCAACACTTGTTCTCAACCCTCAAAGTGCAGAGGAGAGGGTGAGAAACGGGGTGGGGGGTAGGAGTTGAGAGAGAGATATTGGGGGAAAAAAGCACGAGACGGAAGAAAGACCTGATAAGGACAATAACAAACCCATTGGTTCCTCCTGAAAACACTCTCTCATATTATAACTGATTCGCCCATTCTGTATACTGGAATAAAATATCCCATTATATACCATTATATCCCAGTACATCCCAGTATATCCCATTATATACCATTATATCCCAGTACATCACAGTATATACCAGTATATACCATTATATCCCAGTACATCCCAGTACATCCCAGTACATCACAGTATATCCCAGTATATGCCAGTATATACCATTATATCCCAGTATGTGCCAGTATATACCATTATATCCCAGTACATCCCAGTATATCCCAGTACATTAGTGTGTTCCGGAGTTCCAAATTGAGCAGCTGCTGAAAAATGAGCTCCTGTATATATTGAGATTTAAATGTTTTTTTAGAGTGAAGTACACGAAAAATCAAGAGAAAACTGACTCAATAGAAGACTCAATAGAACACAAAACAAGGAACAAACCAAAAAGACAGGCTTTTGAAGAAGTAACTATTTTTCATAAAATTGTACAGTTATCTTAGCTAGCTGAATTGCTAGCTGAATTGTTTACTTGTTGCTAAGCAGTTGCTAGGGACTCTCCTGGAAGAAGCTAGCTAGCTTACAAAGAATAACAACAAAAAAATATCTAGTTAACAGAAGAAAGGAAGACAAAATAAGGACAGAAGAAAAAGGAAAAGAAAAGGACAACAAAGTGAAACCTCTAAAGAAACAAGAGACCATAATACAAGAAACAGCACTATAGAGAGATAGAACAACAACAACGCAGCCACTGCCAGCTAGCCTACTTCAGCAGTACTGTATCATTTGAATTATTTTAGTCAATAAGATTCCTGCTACGTAAGCTTAACTTTCTGAACATTCGAGACGTGTAGTCCATTTGTCATTCCAATCTCCTTTGCATTAGCGTAGCCACTTCTGTAGCCTGTCAACTATGTGTCTGTCTATCCCTGTTCTCTCCTCTCTGCACAGACCATACAAACGCTCCACACCGTGTGGCCGCGCCACTCTAATCTGGTGGTCCCAGCGCGCACGACCCACGTGGAGTTCCAGGTCTCCGGTAGCCTCTGGAACTGCCGATCTGCGGCCAACAAGGCAGAGTTCATCTCAGCCTATGCCTCCCTCCAGTCCCTCGACTTCTTGGCACTGACGGAAACATGGATCACCACAGATAACACTGCTACTCCTACTGCTCTCTCTTCGTCCGCCCACGTGTTCTCGCACACCCCGAGAGCTTCTGGTCAGCGGGGTGGTGGCACCGGGATCCTCATCTCTCCCAAGTGGTCATTCTCTCTTTCTCCCTTACCCATCTGTCTATCGCCTCCTTTGAATTCCATGCTGTCACAGTTACCAGCCCTTTCAAGCTTAACATCCTTATCATTTATCGCCCTCCAGGTTCCCTCGGAGAGTTCATCAATGAGCTTGATGCCTTGATAAGCTCCTTTCCTGAGGATGGCTCACCTCTCACAGTTCTGGGCGACTTTAACCTCCCCACGTCTACCTTTGACTCATTCCTCTCTGCCTCCTTCTTTCCACTCCTCTCTCTTTTGACCTCACCTCTCACCTTCCCCTCTACTCACAAGGCAGGCAATACGCCGACCTCATCTTTACTAGATGCTGTTCTTCCACTAACCTCACTGCAACTCCCCTCCAAGTCTCCGACCACTACCTTGTATCCTTTTCCCTCTTGCTCTCATCCAACACTTCCCACACTGCCCCTACTCGGATGGTATCGCGCCGTCCCAATCTTCGCTCTCTCTCCCCGCTACTCTCTCCTCTTCCATCCTATCATCTCTTCCCTCTGCTCAAACCTTCTCCAACCTATCTCCTGATTCTGCCTCCTCAACCCTCCTCTCCTCCCTTTCTGCATCCCTTGATTCTCTATGTCCCCTATCCTCCAGGCCGGCTCGGTCCTCCCCCTCCTGCCCGTGGCTCGACGACTCATTGCGAGCTCACAGAACAGGGCTCCGGGCAGCCGAGGCGGAAATGGAGGAAAACTCGCCTCCTGCGGACCTGGCATCCTTTCACTCCCTCCTCTCTACATTTTCCCTCTTCTGTCTCTGCTGCTAAAGCCACTTTCTACCACTCTAAAGTCCAATCATCTGCCTCTAACCCTAGGAAGCTCTTTGCCACCTTCTCCTCCCTCCTGAATCCTCCCTCCCCTCCTCCCTCTCTGCAGATGACTTCTGTCAACCATTTTGAAAAGAAGGTCGACGACATCCGATCCTCATTTGCTAAGTCAAACGACACCGCTGGTTCTGCTCACACTGCCCTACCCTGTGCTCTGACCTCATTCTCCCCCTCTCTCTCCAGATGAAATCTCGCGCCTTGTGACGGCCGGCCGCCCAACAACCTGCCCACTTGACCCTATTCCCTCCTCTTCTCCAGACCATTTCCGGAGACCTTCTCCCCTTACCTCACCTCGCTCATCAACTCATCCCTGACCGCTGGCTACGACCCTTCTGTCTTCAAGAGAGCGAGAGTTGCACCCTTCTGAAAAACCTACACTCGATCCCTCCGATGTCAACAACTACAGACCAGTATCCCTTCTTTCTTTTCTCTCCAAAACTCTTGAACGTGCCGCCCTGGCCAGCTCTCCCGCTTATCTCTCTCAGAATGACCTTCTGATCCAAATCAGTCAGGTTTCAAGACTAGTCATTCAACTGAGACTGCTCTTCTCTGTATCACGGAGGCCCTCCGCACTGCTAAAAGCTAACTCTCTCTCCTCTGCTCTCATCCTTCTAGACCTATCGGCTGCCTTCGATACTGTGAACCATCAGATCCTCCTCTCCACCCTCTCCGAGTTGGGCATCTCGGCGCGGCCCACGCTTGATTGCGTCCTACCTGACAGGTCGCTCCTACCAGGTGGCGTGGCGAGAATCTGTCTCCTCACCACGCGCTCTCACCACTGGCGTCCCCAGGGCTCTGTTCTAGGCCTCTCCTATTCTCGCTATACACCAAGTCACTTGGCTCTGTCATAACCTCACATGGTCTCTCCTATCATTGCTATGCAGACGACACACAATTAATCTTCTCCTTTCCCCTTCTGATGACCAGGTGGCGAATCGCATCTCTGCATGTCTGGCAGACATATCAGTGTGGATGACGGATCACCACCTCAAGCTGAACCTCGGCAAGACGGAGCTGCTCTTCCTCCCGGGAAGGACTGCCCGCTCCATGATCTCGCCATCACGGTTGACAACTCCATTGTGTCCTCCTCCCAGAGCGCTAAGAACCTTGGCGTGATCCTGGACAACACCCTGTCGTTCTCAACTAACATCAAGGCGGTGGCCCGTTCTTGTAGGTTCATGCTCTACAACATCCGCAGAGTACGACCTGCCTCACACAGGAAGCAGCGCAGGTCCTAATCCAGGCACTTGTCATCTCCCGTCTGATTACTGCAACTCGCTGTTGGCTGGGCTCCTGCCTGTGCCATTAAACCCTACAACTCATCCAGAACGCCGCAGCCCGTCTGGTGTTCAACCTTCCCAAGTTCTCTCACGTCACCCCGCTCCTCCGCTCTCTCCACTGGCTTCCAGTTGAAGCTCGCATCCGCTACAAGACCATGGTGCTTGCCTCACGGAGCTGTGAGGGGAACGGCACTCAGTACCTCCAGGCTCTGATCAGGCCCTACACCCAAACAAGGGCACTGCGTTCATCCACCTCTGGCCTGCTCGCCTCCCTACCACTGAGGAAGTACAGTTCCCGCCGCAGCCCAGTCAAAACTGTTCGCTGCTCTGGCCCCCAATGGTGGAACAAACTCCTCACGACGCCAGGACAGCGGAGTCAATCACCACCTTCCGGAGACACCTGAAACCCCACCTCTTTCAGGAATACCTAGGATAGGATAAAGTAATCCTTCTCACCCCCTTAAAAGATTTAGATGCACTATTGTAAAGTGGCTGTTCCACTGGATGTCTTAAGGTGAACGCACCAATTTGTAAGTCGCTCTGGATAAGAGCGTCTGCTAAATGACTTAAATGTAAATGTAAATGTAAATGTACATCCCAGTATATCCCAGTATATCCCATTATATCCCAGTATTTCCAGTATATGCCAGTATATCCCATTATATCCCAGTATTTCCTAGCATATGCCAGTATATGCCAGTATATACCATTATATCCCAGTACATCCCAGTACATCCCAGTATATACCATTATATCCCAGTATATGCCAGTATATACCATTATATCCCATTATATCCCATTATATCCCAGTAAATCCCAGTACATCCCAGTATATACCATTATATCCCAGTACATCCCAGTATATCCCAGTATATACCATTATATCCCAGTACATCCCAGTACATCACAGTATATCCCAGTACATCACAGTATATCCCAGTATATGCCAGTATATACCATTATATCCCAGTACATCCCAGTATATGCCAGTATATACCATTATATCCCAGTACATCACAGTATATCCCAGTATATGCCAGTATATACCATTATATCCCAGTACATCCCAGTACATCCCAGTACATCCCAGTACATCACAGTATATGCCAGTATATCCCAGTATATTCCAGTATATACCATTATATCCCAGTACATCCCAGTACATCCCATTATATCCCAGAATATCCCAGTACATCCCAGTACATCCCAGTATATCCCAGTATATCCCAGTACATCACAGTATATCCCAGTACATCCCAGTATATCCCAGTACATCCCAGTATATCCCAGTACATCCCAGTACATCCCAGAATATCCCAGTACATCCCAGTGTATCCCAGTACATCCCAGTACATCCCAGAATATCCCAGTACATCCCAGAATATCCCAGTACATCCCAGTATATCCCAGTATATTTTAATATTTTCTCTACCTCCTCTTGTTCTATATCCATCCCTCTCTCCCTCCTCTCTTGTTCTATATCCATCCCTCTCTCTCTCCCTCCTCTCTTGTTCTATATCCATACCTCTCTCCCTCCTCCCTCCTCTCTTGTTCTATATCCATCCCTCTTTCCATCCTATCTTGTTCTATATCCATCCCTCTCTCCCTCCTCTCTTGTTCTATATCCATCCCTCTCTCCCTCCTCTCTTGTTCTATATCCATCCCTCTCTCCCTCCTATCTTGTTCTATATCCATCCCTCTCTCCCTCCTCTCTTGTTCTATATGCATCCCTCTCTCTCTCCCTCCTCTCTTGTTCTATATCCATCCCTCTCTCCCTCCTCTCTTGTTCTATATCCATCCCTCTCTCCTCCTCTCTTGTTCTATATCCATCCCTCTCTCCTTCCTCTCTTGTTCTATATCCATCCCTCTCTCCTCCTCTCTTGTTCTATATCCATCCCTCTCCCTCCTCTCTCCTCTCTTGTTCTATATCCATCCCTCTCTCCTCCTCTCTTGTTCTATATCCATCCTCTCTCCCTCCCTCTCTCCTCTCTTGTTCTATATCCATCCCTCTCTCCCTCCTCTCTTGTTCTATATCCATCCCTCTCTCCCTCCTCTCTTGTTCTATATCCATCCCTCTCTCCCTCCTCTCATGTTCTATATCCATCCCTCTCTCCCTCCTCTCTCCTCTCTTGTTCTATATCCATCCCTCTCTCCCTCCTCTCTTGTTCTATATCCATCCCTCTCTCCCTCCTCTCTTGTTCTATATCCATCCCTCTCTCCTTCCTTTCATGGTCTATATCCATCCCTGCCTCCTTCCTCTCTTGTTCTATATCCATCCCTCTCTCCCTCCTCTCTTGTTCTATATCCATCCCTCTCTCCCTCCTCTCTTGTTCTATATCCATCCCTCTCTCCTTCCTCTCATGGTCTATATCCATCCCTGCCTCCTTCCTCTCATGTTCTATATCCATCCCTCTCTCCCTCCTCTCTTGTTCTATATCCATCCCTCTCTCCCTCCTCTCTTGTTCTATATCCATCCCTCTCTCCCTCCTCTCATGTTCTATATCCATCCCTCTCTCCCTCCTCTCTCTCTCTTGTTCTATATCCATCCCTCTCTCCCCTCCTCTCATGTTCTATATCCATCCCTCTCTCCCTCTCCTCTCTTGTTCTATATCCATCCCTCTCTCCTTCCTCTCATGGTCTATATCCATCCCTGCCTCCTTCCTCTCATGTTCTATATCCATCCCTCTCTCTCCTCTCTTGTTCTATATCCATCCCTCTCTCCCTCCTCTCTTGTTCTATATCCATCCCTCTCTCCCTCCTCTCTTGTTCTATATCCATCCCTCTCTCCCTCCTCTCATGTTCTATATCCATCCCTCTCTCCCTCCTCTCTTGTTCTATATCCATCCCTCTCCCCTCCTCTCATGTTCTATATCCATCCCTCTCTCCCTCCTCTCTTGTTCTATATCCATCCCTCTCTCCCTCCTCTCTTGTTCTATATCCATCCCTCTCTCCCTCCTCTCATGTTCTATATCCATCCCTCTCTCCTCCTCTCTTGTTCTATATCCATCCCTCTCTCCCTCCTCTCTTGTTCTATATCCATCCCTCTCTCCCTCCTCTCTTGTTCTATATCCATCCCTCTCCCCTCCTCTTCTGTTCTATATCCATCCCTCTCTCCCTCCTCTCTTGTTCTATATCCATCCTCTCTCCTTCCTCTCTTGTTCTATATCCATCCCTCTCTCCCTCCTCTCTTGTTCTATATCCATCCCTCTCTCCTTCCTCTCTTGTTCTATATCCATCTCTCTCCTTCCTCTCTTGTTCTATATCCATCCCTCTCTCTCTCCCTCCTCTCTTGTTCTATATCCATCCCTCTCTCTCTCCCTCCTCTCTTGTTCTATATCCATCCCTCTCTCCCTCATCTCTCCTCCTGTTTTTCTATATCCATCCTCTCTCCCTCCTCTCTTGTTCTATATCCATCCCTCTCCTCCCTCTCTTGTTCTATATCCATCCCTCCCTCTGCACTTGTGCCAGTCATTTGATCAGTTCATCTTGTCCAGAGAGAGAGAGAGAGAGACAGAGACAGAGACAGAGACAGAGACAGAGACAGAGAGAGAGACAGAGAGAGAGAGGATGAGGAGAGTGTCACTCATTTTAATCTGTCTCCCTCTCTTCAACGGGTGATCCCTCACGGCTGTTCTGCATGTGTATGTTCTTTTATTGCCAAGGCCCAAAGGTTACACACACACACACACACACACACACACACACACACACACACACACACACACACACACACACACACACACACACACACCAGAGCCCAAAGGTTGTTGAGAAGAGGACAACAATTATTGCGTGAGACTGACTGGCAGATGGCTGTCACCAGGGCGATAGCATTCAAAGCGATAGCAACCATTTACGACAGCAACCCCGCGACGGAGGCGTGGGATGATTCTAGAACACCCAGAGCCAACGGCCTGAACTTCCACGGAACAAATGGAGAAGAGAAAATCAAAGAAGAACAAATGTTATGCTACGGGAAGCAGATTGGTCCACAGTAACACAGGAACCATCCATTACACACCTGCTTTACAAACCGTATGGTAAGAGGGGATACCTAGTGGAGACCTAGTCAGTTGTCCAACCGAATGTATTCAACTGAAATGTGTCTTCCGAATTTAAACCCAACCTTCTGAATCAGAGCGGTGGGGGCATCCCGTCTTCGGTGCCCAGGGAACAGTGGCTTAACTAGTTTGCTCAGGGGCAGAACGACAGATTTTTTACCTTGTCAGCTCAGAGCCTTACGGTTTAATGGATCAACGCTCGAACCACTAGGCAGCCCTGAAGTACTATAAAACATAAAACCCACAGGCTCTTACTAAAGAAACACTCATATATATATATGTAAAATTGTTTTAAAAAATGGTTTCATAGATGCACTCAATCACACCAGCCAGTCATCATACTAGAAACTCAAAAACACACAAACCCTGCATTCAGACCCTGCATTCAGACCCTGTATTCAAGCCCTGCATTCAGACCCTGCATTCAGACCCTGCATTCAGACCCTGCATTCAGACCCTGTATTCAGACCCTGTATTCAAACCCTGCATTCAGACCCTGCATTCAGACCCTGCATTCAGACCCTGCATTCAGACCCTGTATTCAGACCCTGTATTCAGTATTCAGACCCTGCATTCAGACCCTGCATTCAGACCCTGTATTCAGTATTCAGACCCTGCATTCAGACCCTGCATTCAGACCCTGTATTCAAACCGTGTATTCAAACCCTGCATTCAGACCCTGCATTCAGACCCTGCATTCAGACCCTGCATTCAGACCCTGCATTCAGTATTCAGACCCTGCATTCAGACCCTGTATTCAAGCCCTGCATTCAGACCGTGTATTCAGACCCTGCATTCAGACCGTGTATTCAGACCCTGCATTCAGAGCCTACATTCAGACCCTGCATTCAGACCCTGCATTCAGACCGTGTATTCAGACCCTGCATTCAGAGCCTACATTCAGACCCTGCATTCAGACCCTGTATTCAGTATTCAGACCCTGCATTCAGACCCTGCATTCAGACCCTGTATTCAGTATTCAGACCCTGCATTCAGACCCTGCATTCAGACCCTGTATTCAAACCGTGTATTCAAACCCTGCATTCAGACCCTGCATTCAGACCCTGCATTCAGACCCTGTATTCAGTATTCAGACACTGCATTCAGACCCTGCATTCAGACCCTGTATTCAGTATTCAGACCCTGCATTCAGACCCTGCATTCAGACCCTGTATTCAGTATTCAGACCCTGCATTCAGACCCTGTATTCAAACCCTGCATTCAGACCGTGTATTCAGACCCTGCATTCAGACCGTGTATTCAGACCCTGCATTCAGACCCTGCATTCAGACCCTGCATTCAGACCCTGCATTCAGACCCTGCATTCAGTATTCAGACCCTGCATTCAGACCCTGTATTCAAACCCTGCATTCAGACCGTGTATTCAGACCCTGCATTCAGACCGTGTATTCAGACCCTGCATTCAGAGCCTACATTCAGACCCTGCATTCAGACCCTGCATTCAGACCGTGTATTCAGACCCTGCATTCAGAGCCTACATTCAGACCCTGCATTCAGACCCTGTATTCAAACCCTGCATTCAGACCGTGTATTCAGACCCCGTATTCAGACACTACATTCAGACCCTGCATTCAGACCCATTTACTCTTTACATATTTTGTTACGTTACAGCCTTATTTTACACACACTACCCCATAATGACAAAGCGAAAACAGTTTTTTAGACATTTTGCAAATTAATGTAAAATGATAACAGAAAAATCTTATTTACACAAGTATTCAGACCTTTCTATGGGACTCTAAATTGAGCTCAGGTGCATCCTGTTTCCATTGATCATCCTGGAGATGTGTCTACAACTTGTTTAGAGTCCACCTGTGGTAAATTCAATTGATTAGACATGATTTGGAAAGGCCTGCCTATATAAGTTCCCACAGTTGACATCAAAGGAATTGTCTGTAGAGCTCCGAGACATGATTGTGTCGAGGCACAGACCTGGGAATGGGAGAAACTCCCAAATTTCTTTAGCGTCACACCCAGGAAGACTCGAGGCTGTAAACGCTGCCAAGGGTGCTTCAACGAAGTACTGAGTAAAGGGTCTGAATACTTATGGAAATGTGATATTTCAGTTTTGCTTTCTCATTATGGGGTTTTTGTGTAGATTGAAAAAAACGATTTCATCCATTTTAGAATATGGCTGTAACGTAACAAAATGTGGGAAAAGTCAAGAGGTCTGAATACTTTCCGAATGTTCTATACACACATACACACACACACACACACACACACACACACACACACACATTACACACACACACACACACACACACACACACAAGAGCTATTGAGACTGGAAAGTGACACTCAGCTGATTTTTGTGGAAGGAGAAGAGAAATTGCTACAGTGGTGAAATGATTAATTCTCCTGATGAAAAAAAGAACTTCTGCGCATCATAAAGAATTTGTGTGTGTGTGTGTGTGTGTGTGTGTGTGTGTGTGTGTGTGTGTGTGTGTGTGTGTGTGTGTGTGTGTGTGTGCCCAGCGCAAGCGAGCGAGTGTGTTTAAATATAGACCTATTGAAGTCCATCTAGAGGGACTTGAGATTAACACAGTCTCTGTTTCCCTGCAGCTGTGTTGAAGTGTGATGGTACGTCCCTGGTCAGCAAGGACCTTATTGATGAGGGTGTTGACAAAC
>NC_088407.1:7414757-7434896 GCF_034236695.1 Oncorhynchus nerka
ACTACACTACAGTACACTACACCACACCACACCTACACTACACCACACTACACTACAATACACTACAACACACTACACTACTATACACTACAGCATACTACACTACTATACACTACACTACACTACTATACACTACACTACACTACTATACACTACACTACACTACTATACACTACACTACACTACAGTACACTACACCACACACTATACACTACTATACACTACACTACACTACACTATACTACACACTACACTACACTACACTACACACTACACTACACTACACACTACACTACACTATACTATACACTACAGTACACTACACTACACACCACACCACACTACACTACACTACACTACTATACACTACACTACACACTATACACTACACTACACTACAATACATACACTACACTACACTACTACATACACTACACTACACTACTACTACACTACACTACACTACACTACACCACTACATACACTACACTACACTACACTACACACTATACACTACACTACACTACAATACTACTATACACTACACTACACTACACTACACTACACTACACTACACTACACCACACTACACACACTACACTACACTACACTACACTACACTACACTACTATACACTACACTACACTACACACTACACTACATACACTACACTACACTACACTACTATACACTACACTACACTACTATACACTACACTACACTACTATACACTACACTACACACTACACACTACACCACACTACACACTACACACAGTACACCACACTACACCACACCACACTACACTACTACACACATACACTACACTACACACACTACACTACACTACACTACACACACTACTATACACTACACTACACTACTACATACACTACTATACACTACACTACACTACACTACACTACACTACTATACACTACACAGTACACTACACTATACCACACTACACTACACTACACTACACCACACCACACTACACTACACTACACTACACTACACTACACTACACTACTATACTACACTACACTACACTACACACTACACTACTATACACTACACTACACTACTATACACTACACTACACCACACTACACTATACTACACTACAGTACACTACACTACACTACACCACACCACACTACACTACACTACACTACTATACACTACACTACACTACTATACACTACACTACAATACACTACACTACACTACTATACACTACACTACAATACACTACACTACACTACTATACACTACACTACACTACTATACACTACACTACACTACTATACACTACACTACACTACACTACACTACACTACACTACACTACATACACTACACTACACCACTATACACTACACTACACTACACTACAATACACTACACTACACTACACTACAATACAGTACACTACACTACACTACACTACAGTACACTACACCACACCACACTACACTACACTACACTACACCACACTACACTACAATACACTACACCACACTACACTACACTACACTACTATACACTACACTACACTACTATACACTACACTACACTATACTATACACTACAGTACACTACACTACACCACACTACACTACACTACACTACACTACTATACACTACACTACACTACTATACACTACACTACACTACAATACACTACACTACACTACTATACACTACACTACACTACTATACACTACACTACACCACACTACACTATACTACACTACAGTACACTACACTACACTACACCACACCACACTACACTACACTACACTACTATACACTACACTACACTACTATACACTACACTACACTACACTACTATACACTACACTACACTACTATACACTACACTACACTACACTACACTACACTACTATACACTACACTACACTACTATACACTACACTACACTACACTACACTACACTACTATACACTACACTACACTACTATACACTACACTACACTACTATACACTACACTACACTACACTACACCACTATACACTACACTACACTACACTACAATACACTACACTACACTACACACTACACTACACTACACTACAATACAGTACACTACACTACACTACACTACAGTACACTACACCACACCACACTACACTACACTACACTACACACTACACTACACTACACCACTACACTACACTACACTACACTACATACACTACACCACACTACACTACATACACTACACTATACACTACATACACACTACACACACTACACTACACAATACACTACACTACACTACTATACACTACACTACACTACTATACACTACACTACACTACACTACACTACTATACACTACACTACACTACAGTACACTACACTATACTGCACTACAGTACACTACACTACACTACACTACTATACACTACACTACACCACACTACACTACACTATACTACACTACAGTACACTACACTACACCACACCACACTACACTACACTACACTACTATACACTACACTACACTACTATACACTACACTACACTACAATACACTACACTACACTACTATACACTACACTACACTACACTACACTACTATACACTACACTACACTACACTACACCACTATACACTACACTACACTACACTACAATACACTACACTACACTACACTACAATACAGTACACTACACTACACTACACTACACTACACTACACTACACTACACTACACTACACACATACACTACACTACACCACACTACACTACACTACACTACACTACACTACTATACACTACACTACACTACACTACTATACACTACACTACACTACACTACTATACACTACACTACTATACACTACACTACACTACTATACACTACACTACACTACAGTACAGTACACTACACTACACTACTATACACTACACTACACTACACCACACTACACTACACTATACTGCACTACACTACACTACACTACACTACACTACTATACACTACACTACACTACACTACACTACACTATACTACACTACAGTACACTACACTACACCACACCACACTACACTACACTACACTACACTACTATACACTACACTACACTACTATACACTACACTACACTACAATACACTACACTACACTACACTACACTACACTACACTACTATACACTACACTACACTATACACTACACTACAGTACACTATACACTACACTACACACTACACTACTATACACTACACTACACTACTATACACTACACCACACTACACTACACTATACTACACTACAGTACACTACACTACACCACACTACACTACACTACACTACACTACACTACTATACACTACACTACACTACTATACACTACACTACACTACAATACACTACACTACACTACTATACACTACACTACACTACTATACACTACACTACACTACACACTATACACTACACTACACTACACCACACACTACACTACACTACACACTACACCACACTACAATACACTACACTACACTACAATACAGTACACTACACTACACTACATACACTACACTACACACACTACATCACACTACACACTACACTACTACACCACACTACACACACTACACTACACCACACTACACTACTATACACTACTACACTACACTACACTACACTACTATACACTACACTACACTACACACTACTATACACTACACTACCACTACTACACCACATACACTACACACTACACTACACTACTATACACTACACTACACTACAATACACTACACTACTATACTACACTACAGTACACTACACTACACACACCACACTACACTACACTACACACTATACACACTACACTACTATACACTACACTACACTACAATACACTACACTACACTACACTACACACTACACTACACTACACTACACTACACTATACACTACACTACACACTACACTACACTACACTACACTACACTACACTACACTAAAATACACTACAGTACACTACACTACACCACACCACACTACACTACACTACACTACACTACACTACACTACTATACACTACTATACACTACACTACACTACACTACTACACTACTATACACTACACTACTATACACTACACTACACTACACACTACACTACACTACATACACTACACTACACACACCACTATACACCACACTACACTACTATACACTACACTACACTACACTACTACACTACATACACTACACACTACTACACTACTATACACTACACTACACTACACCACACTACACTACACTACACACAGTACACCACACTACACACAATACACTACACTACTATACACTACACTACACACACCACTATACTACACTACAGTACACTACACTACTATACATACACACACACTACACTACACTACACACTATACACTACACTACACTACAATACACTACACCACATACACTACACACTACACTACACACTATACACACTACACTACACTACTATACACTACACTACACTACACTACATACACTACACACACTACACTATACACTATACACTACACTACACTACTATACACTACACTACACTACTATACACTACACTACACTACTATACACTACACTACACTACACACTATACACTACACTACACTGCACACTACACTACACTACACTACACTACAATACACTACACTACACTACACTATACACTACATACACTACACTACACTACATACACTACACTACACTACACTACTATACACCACACTACACTACACTACTATACACTACACACACACTATACACTCACACACTACATACACTACACTACACATCACACTATACACTACACTACACTACACTACTACATACACTACACTACACTACTATACACTACACTACACACTACATACACTACACTACACACTACATACACACTACACTACACACTATACACTACACTACACTATACATACACACACTACACTACACTACACTACACTACACTACTATACACTACACTACACACTACATACACTACACTACACTACTACATACACTACACTACACTACACTACTATACACTCACACACTACACTATACACCACTACTACACTACACTACACTACTATACATACACTACACTACTATACACTACACTACACTACACTACTACAGTACACTACACTACACTACACTACAATACACTACACTACACTACACTACTATACACTACACTACACTACTATACACTACACTACACCACACTACACTACACTATACTACACTACAGTACACTACACTACACTACTATACACTACACTACACTACTATACACTACACTACAATACACTACACTACACTACACTACTATACACTACACTACAGTACACTACACTACACACTATACACTACACTACACTACAATACACACTACACTACTATACACTACACACACTACACCACACACTACACTACACTACACCACACTACACTACAATACACTACACTACACTACACTACACTACACTACTATACACTACACTACACTACTATACACTACACTACACTACTATACACTACACTACACTACTATACACTACACTACACACTACACTACTACACTACACTACACTACACTACACTACACTACACTACACTACACTACACTAGTACACTACACTATACTACACTACAGTACACTACACCACACTACACTACAATACACCACACCACACTACACTACACTACTATACACTACACTACACTATACACTACACTACACTACTATACACTCACACTACACACAATACACTACACACACTACACTACACTACACTACTATACACTACACTACACTACTATACACACAGTACACTACACTACTATACACCACACTACACTACTATACACTACACTACACTACACTACACTACACTACACTACACTACACTACACTACACTACACCACACTACATACACTACACTATACACTACACTACACTACACTACACTACACACACTACTATACACTACACTACACCACACTACATACACACTACACTACACTACACTACACTACACTACACTACACCACACTACACTACACACTACACTACACTACACTACAATACACTACACTACACACACTACACTACAGTACACTACACACCACACCACACACACTACACTACTATACACTACACTACACCACACTACACTACACTACACTACACACTATACACTACACTACACTACTATACACACTACACTACACACTACACTACACTACACTACACTACACTACACTACTATACACTACACTATACACTACACTACACTACACTACACTACTATACACTACACTACACTACTATACACTACACTACTACTACACTACACTACACTACTATATACACTACACTACACTACACATACACTACACCACACCACACTATACACACTACACTATACTACACTACACTACACTACACTACACTACACCACATACACTACACTACACTACTATACATACACTACACTATACACTACACACTACTATACACTACACTACACTACTATACACACTATACTGCACTACACTACACCACTACTACTATACACTACACTACACTACTATACACTACACTACACTACAATACACTACATACACTACACTACTACACTACACTACACTACACTACTACACTACAATACACACACACTACTATACACTACACTATACACTACACTACACTACTATACACTACACACACACTACACTACACACTACACTACACTACAATACTACACTACACTACACTACACTACTATACACTACACTACACTACACTACACTACACTACACTACACACTACACTACACTACTATACACTACACTACACTACACTACATACACCACACTACACTACATACACTACACTACTATACACTACACTACACTACTATACACTACACTACACTACTATACACTACACTACACTACTATACACTACACTACACTACTATACACTACACTACACTACACTACACTACACTACACTACACTACACACTATACACTACACTACACTACACTACAATACACTACACTACACTACACTACACACTATACACTACACTACACTACACTACACTATACTACACTACAGTACACTACACTACACTACACTACACTACACTACACTACTATACACTACACTACACTACTACACTACACTACAATACACTACACTACACTACTATACACTACACTACACACTATACACTACACTACACCACACTACACTACATACACTACACACTATACACTACACTACACTACACTACACTACACTACTATACACTACACTACACTACTATACACTACTATACACTACACTACACTACTATACCACACTACACTACACTATACACTACACTACACTACACACTATACACTACCACACTACACTACACTACACTACTATACACTACACTACACTACTATACACTACACACACTACACACACTACACTACACTACACTACACCACTACTATACACTACACTACACTACACAGTACACTACACTACACACCACACTACACACTACTATACACTACACTACACCACACTACACTATACACATACACTACACACTACTATACACTACACTACACTACATACACACTACACTACTATACACTACACTACACTACACTACACTACTATACACTACACTACACTACAATACACTACACTACACTACACTACTATACACTACACTACACTACTATACACTACACTACACCACACTACACTACACTACACTACACTACACTACACTACTATACACTACACTACACTACACTACTATACACTACACTACACTACTATACACTACACTACACTACACAATACACTACACTACATACTATACACTACACTACATACACTACACTACACTTATATACATACACTACACTACACTACTATACACTACACTACACTACTATACACTACACTACACTATACACACTACACTACACTACATACACACTATACACTACACTACACTACTATACACTACACTACACACTACACTACACTACTACTACACTACACTACACAGTACACTACACCACACTACACTATACACTACATACACTACACTACACTACTATACACTACACTACACCACTACACACTACACTACACTACACTACTATACACTACACTACACTACTATACACTACACTACACACTACTACATACACTACACCACTACTATACATACAGCACTACTACACTACACTACACTACACTACTATACACTACACTACACTACACTACACCACTATACACTACACTACACTACACTACAATACACTACACTACACTACACTACAATACAGTACACTACACTACACTACACTACACTACACTACACCACACCACACTACACTACACTACACTACACACTACACTACACACTACACTACACTACACCACACTACACTACAATACACTACACCACACTACACTACACTACACTACTATACACTACACTACACTACTATACACTACACTACACTACTATACACTACACTACACTACTATACACTACACTACACTACAGTACACTACACTATACTGCACTACAGTACACTACACTACACTACACTACTATACACTACACTACACCACACTACACTACACTATACACTACACTACAGTACATACACTACACCACACCACACTACACACTACACTACTACACTACACTACACTACTATACACTACACTACACTACACACTACACACACTACTATACACTACACTACACTACACTACTATACACTACACTACACTACACTACTATACACACTACACTACACTACACACTACAATACACTACACTACACTACAATACACTACACTACTACTATACACTACACATACACTACACTACACTACACTACAATACACTACACTACACTACACTACAATACAGTACACTACACTACACTACACTACTATACACTACACTACACTACACTACACTACACTACACTACACTACACTACACTACTATACACTACACTACACATACTACACTACACTACACTACACTACTATACACTACACTACACTACACCACACTACACTATACTACACTACAGTACACTACACTACACCACACCACACTACACTACACTACTATACACTACTATACACTACACTACACTACAATACACTACACTACACTACTATACACTACACTACACTACACTACACTACACTACTATACACTACACTACACTACAATACACTACACTACACTACACTACTCTACACTACACTACACTACTATACACTACACTACACCACACTACACTACACTACACTACACTACACTACTACTATACACTACACTATACTACACTACAGTACACTACACTACACCACACCACACTACACTACACTACACTACTATACACTACTATACACTACACTACACTACACTACTATACACTACACTACACTACACCACACTACACTACACGATACTACACTACAGTACACTACACTACACCACACTACTATACTACATACACTACACTACACTACATACACTACACTACACCATACACTACACTACACTACACTACACTACACACAATACACTACACTACACTACAATACACTACACTACACACTACACCACACTACATACACTACACTACACTACACACCACACTACATACACTACACACCACACTACACACTACACACTATACACTACACACTACACTACACTACACTACACTACACTACACTACACACACTACACTACACTACACACTATACACACTACACACTATACACTACACTACACTACATACACTACACTACACTACAATACACTACATACACTACTATACACTACACTACACTACACTATACACTACACTACACTACACTACACTACATACACTACACTACACTACACTACATACTACACTACACTACACTACACTACACTACACTACACCACACACTACACTACACTATACACTACTACACCACACTACTACACTACACTACTATACACTACACTACAATACTACACTACACTACACCACACTACACTACACTACACTACACTACACTACTACACTACACTACACTACACCACACTACACTACACTACACTACACTACACTACTATACACTACACTACACTACACTACTATACACTACACTACACTACACTACACTACACTACACCACACTACACTATAGTACACACCACTACACCACACTACACTACACCACACTACACTACACTACACTACACTACATACACTACACACACCACATACACTACACTACACTACACTACACACTATACACACACTACACTACACCACACTACACTACACTACACTACTATACACTATACACTACTATACACTACACTACACTACTATACACTACACTACACTACTATACACACTACACTACACACACTACACACTATACACTACACTACACTACACTACACTACACTACACTACTATACACTACACTACACTACTATACACTACACTACACCACACTACACTACACTATACTACACTACAGTACACTACACTACACTACTATACACTACACTACACTACACTACACTACTATACACTACACTACACTACAATACACTACACTACACACTACACTACACTACACTACACTACATACACCATACAGTACACTACATACACTACACTATACACTACACTACACTACTACACTACACTACACTACACTCACACTACACTACACTACACTACTATACACTACACTACACTACACATACACTACACACACTACACTACAGTACACTACACTACACACTACACACTACACTACACTACACTACACTACTATACACTACACTACACTACACTACTATACACTACACACTACACTACTATACACTACACTACACTACACTACTATACACTACACTACACTACCACACTACACCACTACTACACTACACTACACTACACTACACTACACTACATACACTACACCACACTACACTACCACTACACTACACTACACTACACTACACACATACACTACACACACTACACTACACTACACTACACTACACTACTATACTACTACACACTACACTACACTACACTACAATACACTACACTACTACTATACACTACACTACACTACTATACACTACACTACACTACACTATACACTACACTACACTACACTCACACTACACCACACACACTACACTACACTACACACTACTATACACTACACTACACTACATACATACACTACACTATACACTACACTACTATACACTACACCACACTACACACTATACACCACACACTACACTACTATACACTACACTACACTACACTACACTACACTACACTACACTACTATACACTACACTACACTACACTACACCACATACACTACACTACTATACACTACACTACACTACACTACACTACACTACACACTACACTACACTACACTACACTACACTACACTACAGTACACTACACTACACTACACTCACTACATACTACACCACACCACTACACTACACTACTATACATACACTACACTATACACTACACTACACACTATACACTACACTACACTACATACACTACACTACACTACACTACACTACACTATACACTACACCACATACACTACACACTACACTACACTACACTATACTACACTACAGTACACTACACTACACTACACTACACTACACTATACACAATACACTACACACTACACTACACTACAATACTACACTACACAGTACACTACACTACACCACACCACACTACACTACACTACACACTATACACTACACTACACTACCACATACACTACACTACACACTACACTACACACTACACTACTATACATACACTACACTACACTACTATACACTACACACTACACTACACTATACACTACACTACTGCACTACACACTACACTACATACATACACTACACTACACTACACTACTATACAGTACACTACACCACACTACACTACAGTACACTACACTACACTACACTACTACTATACACTACACTACACTACACCACTACTATACACTACACTACACTACACCTATACACTACACTACACTACACCACACTATACACTACACTACACTACTATACACTACACTACACTACACTACACTACACTACACTACACTACAGTACACTACACACTACTACACTACACTACACTACACTACTATACACTACACTACACTACACTATACACTACACTACACTACACTACACTATACTGCACTACACTACACTACACTACACTACACTACTATACACTACACCACACTACACTACACTATACTACACTACAGTACACTACACCACACTACACTACACTCACACTACTATACACTACACTACACTACTACTACATACACTACTATACACTACACTACACACTACACTACACACTATACACTACACTACTATACACTACACTACACTACACCACACTACACTACACTACACTACACTACACTACACTACACTACACACTATACACTACACTACACACACTACACTACACACTACACACACTACACTACACTACACTACACTACACTACTATACACTACACTACACCACTACACTACACTACACTACACTACATACACTACTATACACTACACTACACCACACTATACACTACACTACACTATACACTACACTACACTACTATACACTACACTACACTACACTACTATACACTACACTACACTACACACTATACACTACACTACACACTACACCACTACACTACACTACACTACACTACATACATACACTACACTACACACTACTATACACTACACTATACTACACTACACTACTACACTACACACTCACACTACACCACACTACACACTACACTACACTACACTACAATACACTACACTACACACAATACACTACACTACACTACACTACTATACACTACACCACACTACACTACACTACATACACTACACTACACCACACTACACACACTACATACACACTACACTACACTACTACATACACTACACTACATACACACTATACACTACACTACACTACTATACACTACACACACTACACTACACTACACACTATACACTACAGGACACACATACACTACACCACACTACACTACACTACACTACTATACACTACACTACACTACTATACACTACACCACACTATACACACACTACCACTACTATACACACTACACTACATACACTACACTACACTACTATACACTACACTACACTACTATACATACACACTACACTACACTACACTACTATACACTACACTACACTACACTACACACTATACACTACACTACACTACTACAATACACTACACTACACTACACACTACACTACACTACTATACACTACACCACACTACACTACACTATACTACACTACAGTACACTACACTACACTACACTACACTACACTACACTACACTACACTACTATACACTACACTACACTACTATACACTACACTACAATACACTACACTACACACTATACACTACACTACACTACACTACACTACACTACACTACACACTATACACTACACTACACTACACTATACTACACTACACTACACACTACACTACACTACACTACATACACTACACTACACCACACACACTACACTATACAGTACACTACACTACACTACAATACACACTATACACTACACTACACTACTATACACTACACTACACTACTATACACTACACTACACTACACTACACTATACACACTACACTACACTACACCACACTACACCACTACACTACACTACACTACACCACTATACACTACACTACACACTATACACTACACTACACTACACTACACACTATACACTACACTACACACCACACTACACTACACACTACACCACACTACACTACTATACACTACATACACTACACTACACTACACTATACTACACACTACTATACACTACACTACACTACACTACACTACTATACACTACACTACATACTACATACACTACACTACACCACACTACACTACACTACACACATACACTACACTACACTACACTTCACACTACAATACACTACACACTACTATACACACACAGTACACTACACTACACTACAATACACTACACTACACTACACTACACTACACTACACTACTATACACTACACTACACCACACTACACTACACTACACACACACACTACACTACACTACTACCACACTACACTACACTACTATACACTACACTACACACTATACACTACACCACACACTATACACTACACTACTATACACTACACTACACACTACACTACACTACACTACTATACACTACACTACACTACTACTATACACTACACTACACTACACACACTACACTACACCACACATACACTACACCACACTATACACTACACTACACTACACTACACTACACTACTATACACTACACTACACTACACTACATACACCACACTACACTACACTACTATACACTACACTACACTACTATACACTACACTACACTACAATACACTACACTACACTACTATACACACACTACTACTATACACTGCACTACACTACTATACACTACACTACACTACACTACACTACACTACACTACTATACACTACACTACACTACACCACCACTATACACTACACTACACTACACACTACACTACAGTACACTACACACCACACCACACTACACTACAATACACTACACTACACCACACTACACTACACTACACTACACTACACTACATACACTACACTACACACTACACTACACTACACTACTATACACTACACTACACTACTATACACTACACTACACTACTATACACTACACTACACACTACACTACAGTACACTACACTACACTACACTACAGTACACTACACTACACTCACACTACACACTACAATACACTACACCACACTACACTACACTACAATACACTACACTACACTACATACACTACACCACACTACACTACTATACACTACACTACTATACACTACACTACACTACTATACACTACACTATACACTACTACTACACTACACACTACACTACACTACACTACACTACACTACACTACACTACATACACTACACTACAGTACACTACACTACTACACTACACAATACACTACACTACACTACACACTACACACTACACACTACACTACACTACTATACACTACACTACACTACTATACACTACACTACACTATACTACACTACAGTACACTACACTACACCACACTACACTACACTACACTACACACTACACTACACTACACTACACTACCTATACAATACACTACACTAATACATACACTACACTACACTACTATACACTACACTACACTACACTACACTACACTACACACTACTATACACTACACCACACATACTACACTACTATACACTACACTACACTACTATACACTACACTACACTACACTATATACACTACACTACACTACATACACTACACTACACTACTATACACTACACTACACTACTATACACTACACCACACACCACACTACACTACACTACTATACACTACACTACACTACACTACACTACACTACACTACACCACACACACACTACACTACACCACACTACACTACACTACTACATACACTACACTACACTACACTACACTACAGTACACTACACTACACCACACTATACACTACACTACACTACTATACACTACATACACTACATACACTATACACTACACTACTATACACTACACTACACTACTATACACTACACTACACTACTATACACTACACTACTATACACCACACTACACATACTACACTACACTACAGTACACTACACTACACCACACTACAGTACACTACACTACACTACACTACACTACACTACACTACACCACACCACTACACACTACACTACAGTACACTACACTACAATACACTACACTACACACTACACACTACACTACTATACACTACACTACACTACAATACACTACACTACACACTACACTACACTACTACTACACTACACACTATACACTACACCACACTACACTACACCACTATACACTACACTACACTACACACAACACACTACACTACACTACACTACACTACAGTACACTACACTACACTACAGTACACTACACCACACCACACTACACTACACTACACTACACTACTATACACTACACTACACACCACACTATACACTACTACACTACACACCTACACTACACTACACCACACTACACTACACTACACTACTACATACACTACACACACTACTATACACTACACTACACTACATACATACACTACACTACACTACACTACACTACACTACACTACACTACACTACACACTACACACTACACTACTATACACTACACTACACTACACTACACTACACTACACTACAGTACACTACTATACACTACACTACACTCACACTACACTACTATACACTACACTACACTACACTACACTACATACACTACACTACACACTATACACACTACACTACAATACACTACACTACACTACACTACACTACACATACACTACTACACACTATACACTACACCACACTATACACTACACACTACACTACACACATACACTACACTACACTATACACTACAACTATACACTACACTACACTACTATACACTACACTACACTACAATACACTACACTACACTACACCACAGTACACTACCACTACACTACACTACACTACACTACACTACTATACACCACACTACACTACACTACACCACACACTACAATACACTACACTACACTACTATACACTACACTACACTACACTACACACACTACACTACACACTCACACTATACACTACACTACACCACACCACACTACACTACACACACCACACTACACTACACTACACCACACTACACTACACACACTACACACACACACTACACACTACACTACACTAATACACTACACTACACTACTATACACTACACTACACTACACTACACCACACACTACACACACTATACACTACACTACACTACACTACACACTACTATACACTACACTACACTACACTACATACATACACTACACTACACACTATACACTACTACACACTACACTACACTACTACACTACATACACTACACTACACTACATTATACACATACAGTACACTACAATACACTAATACACACACTACACTACACCACACCTACTATACACTACACTACACTACACTACACCACACTACACACATACACTACACCACACTACTACTACACTACACTACACACACTACACTACTACTACACTACACACATACACCACTACACTACACCACAATACACTACACTACACACTACACTACTATACACTACACACACTACAATACACTACTACTACACTACACTACACTACACTACACCACACCACACTACACTACACTACACTATACACCACACACTACTACACCACACTACTACACTACACTACACTACACACTACACTACACTACACTACACTACACTACACACATACACTACACTACACACACTACACACTACACTACACTACACTACACTACAATATACACTACACTACACTACACTACACTACACTACACTACACTACACTACACTATACCACACTACACTACACCACACCACACTACACTACATACACTACACACACACACTACACTACACTACACCACACTACACTACACTACACTACTATACACTACATACACTACCACACTACACTACACTACTATACACTACACTACACTACACTATACACTACACTACACTACACTACAATACACCACACACTACAGTACACTACACACACCATACACCACACTACACCACACTACACTACACTACACCACTACACTACACTACACTACTACATACACTATACACTACACTACACTACACACCTACACTACACACTACACTACACTACACTACTATACACTACACTACACTACACTACAGTACACTACACTACACACTACACAACACTACACTACACACACATACTATACACTACTTACCACACCACACTACACTACACTACACTACTATACACTACACACTACACTACTATACACTACACTACACACTACACTACACTACACTACAATACACTACACTACACTACTATACACTACACTACACTACACACTACACTACACACTACACTACACTACACTACTATACACTACACTACACTACACATACACTACACTACACACATACACTACACTATACTACACTACTACTACACTACACTACACTACACTACTATACACTACACTATACACACTACACTACTATACACTACACTACACTACACTACACTACACTACACACTACACCACACTACACTACTATACACTACACTACACTACTATACACTACACTACACTACACTACTATACACTACACTACACTACACTACACTAATACACTACTACTACATACACTACACTACACTACACTACAGTACACTACACCACATACACTACACTACACTACATCACCACACTACACACATATACACTACAATACACTACACTACACCACTACACTACACTACTACACACTACACTACACACTACACTACACACTATACACTACACTACACTACACTATACTACACTACACCACACACTACACCACACTACACTACACTACACCACTACACTACACTACACTACACTACACTACTATACACTACAGTACTTACACTACACACTATACACTACACTACACTACACTACACTACTATACACTACACTACACTACACTACATACACTATACACTACACACACACTACACCACACTATACACTACACTAGTACACTACACTACACTACACCACACCACACACCACACTACACTACACTACTATACATACACTACACTACTATACACTACACCACACTACACTACACTATACACTACACTACACTACTACTACACCACACTACACTACACACTATACACTACACTACACTATACACTACACCACACTATACACTCACACTACACACAATACACTACACTACACTATACACTACACCACTACACTACACTACACTACACTACACTACACACACTATACACTACACTACACTACTATACACTACACTACACTACAATACAGTACACTACACTACACTACACTACAGTACACTACACCACACCACACCACTACACTACACTACACCACACTACACTACAATACACTACACCACACTACACTACACTACACTACTATACACTACACTACACTACTATACACTACACTACACTACACTACTATACACTACACTACACTACTATACACTACACTACACTACTATACACTACACTACTATACACTACACTACACTACTATACACTACACTACACTACAGTACACTACACTATACTGCACTACAGTACACTACACTACACTACACTACTATACACTACACTACACCACACTACACTACACTATACTACACTACAGTACACTACACTACACACACACTCTATACACTCACACACTATACACCACACTACACTACACTATACTACACTACACAAAATACACTACACAATTCACACCACACCACACTACACTACACTACACTACTATACACTACACTACACTACACTACACCACTATACACTACACTACACTACACTACAATACACTACACTACACTACACTACAATACAGTACACTACACTACACTACAGTACACTACACCACACCACACCACACTACACTACACTACACTACACTACTATACACTACACTACACTACACTACTATACACTACACTACACTACACTACTATACACTACACTACACTACTATACACTACACTACACTACTATACACTACA
>NC_088407.1:7435396-7455396 GCF_034236695.1 Oncorhynchus nerka
TCGATGGAGAGAGAGGGAGGGAGAGAAGAGAGGCAGAGATCGATGGAGAGAGAGGGAGGGAGAGAAGAGAGGCAGAGATCGATGGAGAGAGAGGGAGAGAGAGAGAAGAGAGGCAGAGAGCGATGGAGAGAGATGGAGAGACAGGAGCGATGTGGTGAAGGAGGAGAGCGAAGAGAGAGAGAGAGGGAAAGGGGAGGGAGTGAGAGAGAGAGGAGAGAGAAGAGAGAGGGAGCGAAGGGAGCGAGAGAGAGAGGGCCGATGAGAGAATGAAGAGAGAGAGAGAGAGAGAGAGAGAGAGAGAGAGAGAGAGAGAGAGAGAGAGAGAGAGGGAGCGAGAGAGAGAGAGAGAAGAGAGGCAGAGATTGATGGAGAGAGCGAGATGGAGAGACAGAGAGCGATGAAGAGAGAGAGATGGAGAGAGAGGGAGCGAGAGAGATGAGAGCCAGAGAGCGATTTAGAGAGAGAGATGGAGAGAGAAGAGGCAGAGATCGATGGAGAGAGAGGGAGCGAGAGAGAAGAAACGCAGAGAGCGATGGAGAGAGCGAGATGGAGAGAGAGGGAGATGGAGGGAGAGGGAGCGAGAGAGAAGAGAGGCAGAGAGCGATGGAGAGAGCGAGATGGAGAGAGAGGGAGATGGAGGGAGAGGGAGCGATCGATGGATGGAGAGAGAAGGAAAGATAATAATAATTATTAATTATTTTATTACGATGTTTTTTGTGTACATTGTTGCTTTGGCAATATTGACGCAATGTGTTTCATGCCAATAAAGCAAATTAAATTTGAATTTGATAGAAAGAGAAAAAGAAGAGAGAGAGAAGAGAGAGAAGGAGGCGAGAAGGAGAGAGAGAGGAGAGAGAGAAAGAGAGAGAGAAGGAGAGAGAGAGAAAGGAGAGAGAGAGAGAAAAAAGAGAGAGAGAAGGAGGGAGAGAAACAGGAGAGAAGGAGAGAGAGAGAGAGAAAAGGAGAGAGAAGGAGAGAAAAAGGAGAGAGAGAAAAGAGAGAGAAAGGAGAGAGAGAGAGAAAAGAAGGAGAGGAGAGAAGAAGAGGAGAGAGAGAGGAGAGAGAGAGAGAGAGAAGGAGAGAGAAGAAAAAGAGAAGGAGGGAGAAGAAGAAGAGAAAAGACAGAGAAGCGTCAGTCGGCAAAAGGAGAGTGAAAGGAGAGACAATGAAAAGGGAGAAAAAGGAGGCTTGTTTCATTTTCCAGACACCAGAGATAAGCTATGATAGATACGCTATGGGATCTGTATAAGGGGTTTTGGTGAAGCTTTGGGATAACTCTTGCATAGATTAGTAATAAATCATATTATAGGCCTATTGTGCCAATGAGCCACAGTGAATTAAACAGCTAATGCAATGTACTAATGGAATGGAAGGGTGGAGGAGGCAGCAGGAGAGGAGATGAGGGGAGAGAGGGAGAGGGGTACAGGAAATGGAGGAGGAGAGAGGGAGGGGTACAGGGTACAGGGAAATGGAGGGAGAGAGAGGGAGGGAGAGGGTACAGGGAAATGGAGGGAGGGAGAGAGGGAGGGAGAGGGGGTACAGGGAAATGGAGGGAGGGAGAGAGGGAGGGAGAGGGGTAAGGGGGAAATGGAGGGAGGGGAGAGAGGGAGAGGAGAGGGGTACAGGGAAATGGAGGGAGGGAGAGAGGGAGGAGAGGGGTACAGGGAAATGGAGAGGGAGGAGAGGGAGGAGAGGGTAAAGGGAAATGGAGGGAGGGAGAGAGGGGAGGGAGAGGGGGTAAAGGGAAATGGAGGAGGGAGAGAGGGAGGGAGGAGGGGTACAGGGAAATGGAGGGAGGGAGAGAGGGAGGGAGAGGGGTACAGGGGAAATGGAGGGGAGGGGGAGAGAGGGAGGAGAGGGGTACAGGGAAATGGAGGGAGGGAGAGGGAGGGAGGGGTACAGTGAAATGGAGGATGAGAGGGATGAGAGAGGATGAGAGAGTACAGTGAAATGGAGGGAGGGAGAGAGGGGGAGGAGAGGTACAGGGAAATGGAGGATGAGAGAGGGATGAGAGAGGGATGAGAGAGGTGCAGCAGATGACATGGAGGGATGAGAGAGGGGATGAGGGAAGGTACAGTGAAATGGAGGGATGAGAGAGGGATGAGAGAGGGATAGAGAGGTACAGTGAAATGGAGGGATGAGAGAGGGATGAGAGGGGATAGAGGGTACAGTGAAATGGAGGGATGAGAGAGGGATGAGAGGGATGAGAGAGGTACAGTGAAATGGAGGATGAGGAGAGTGGGAGAGCAATAGGGATCAGGGAGTCCATGCATTTTTTTGCCAATGTCAAATCAAATCAAATCAAATCAAATTGTATTTGTCACATACCATGGTTAGCAGATGTTAATGCGAGTGTAGCGAAATGCTTGTGCTTCTAGTTCCGACAATGCAGTAATAACCAGGTAATCTAACTAACAATTCCAAAACTACTACCTTATACACACAAGTGTAAAGGGATAAGAATATGTACATAAGGATATGAATGAGTGATGGTACAGAGCAGCATAGGCAAGATACAGTAGATGGTATCGAGTACAGTATATACATCTGAGATGAGTATGTAAACAAAGTGGCATAGTTAAAGTGGCTAGTGATACATGTATTACATAAAGATGCAGTAGATGATATAGAGTACAGTATATACGTATACATATGAGATGAATAATGTAGGGTATGTAAACATTATATTAAGTAGCATTGTTTAAAGTTGCTACTGTTATATTTTACATAAATTCCCATCAATTCCCATTATTAAAGTGGCTGGAGTTGAGTCAGTGTGTTGGCAGCAGCCACTCAATGTTAGTGGTGGCTGTTTAACAGTCTGATGGCCTTGAGATAGAAGCTGTTTTTCAGTCTCTCGGTCCCAGCTTTGATGCACCTGTACTGACCTCGCCTTCTGGATGATGGCAGGGTGAACAGGCAGTGGCTCGGGAGGTTGTTGTCCTTGATGATCTTTATGGCCTTCCTGTGACATCGGGTGGTGGAGGTGTCCTGGAGGGCAGGTAGTTTGCCCCCGGTGATGCGTTGTGCAGACCTCACTACCCTCTGGAGAGCCTTGCGGTTGTGGGCGGAGCAGTTGCCGTACCAGGCGGTGATGACCACGACAGGATGCTCACCGATTGTGCATCTGTAGAAGTTTGTGAGTGCTTTTGGTGACAAGCCGAATTTCTTCAGCCTCCTGAGGTTGAAAGGCGCTGCTGCGCCTTCTTCACGTGCTGTCTGTGTGGGTGGACCAATTCAGTTTGTCTGTGATGTGTACGCCGAGGAACTTAAAACTTACTACCCTCTCCACTACTGTTCCATCGATGTGGATAGAGAAATTCTCCCTCTGCTGTTTCCTGAAGTCCACAATCATCTCCTTAGTTTTGTTGTTGACGTTGAGTGTGAGGTTATTTTCCTGGCACCACACTCCGAGGGCCGTCACCCTCCCCCTGTAGGCCGTCTCGTCGTTGTTGGTAATCAAGCCTACCACTGTTGTGTCGTCCTAAACTTGATGATTGAGTTGGAGCGTGCGTGGCCACGCAGTCGTGTGGTGAACAGGGAGTACAGGAGAGGGCTCAGAGCCGCACCCTTGTGGGGCCCAAGTGTTGAGGGTCAGCGGGGTGAGATGTTATTTCCTACCCTCACCCCTGGGCGGCCCGTCAGGAAGTCAGTACCCAGTTGCACAGGGCGGGGTCGAGACCCAGGGTCTCGAGCTTGATGACGAGTTTGGAGGGTACTATGGTGTTAAATGCTGAGCTGTAGTCGATGAACAGCAATGTTAACTGCACACTGTTTGTTTACATTAATTTTATAATGTCGTATGTTTTTCCCCCAACACCCCTTTCCATCAGTTTGTATAGCCTCATGCCAAATTGAGTCAAAAGCTTTTTTTTTTAAATTAACAAAGCATGAGAAGACTTTGCCTTTGTTTTGGTTTATTTGGTTGTCAATTAGGGTCTGCAGGGTGAATATGTGGTCTGTCGTACGGTAATTTGGAAAAAGCCAGTTTCACACCTGCTCAGTACATTCAGTCTATCAAAATCTGAGACGACAGGTGGATTAACAAAAGGCTAAACTGTGTTTTGCAATATTGCACTTGTGATTTCATGAATATGAATATTTTCTAGTAATATTTTTTGACTGTGGCGCTATGCTATTCAGCATTGCTGATGACATACCGGATCCGGGATGGGTAGTTCCCAAGAGGTTAAAGACACCCACTATGAGGCAAACAAAAGAAAACACTCGCCAAACTTAAAGACAAAAAACGGGGAAGATCAGACAAAGGAATGTTCTATTAAGGAGAGCCAATTAAAGGCATTAAACACACAGGGCCAGCCGCACAGGGCCAGCCGCACAGGGCCAGCCGCACAGGGCCAGCCAACACAGTGCCAGCAGCACCGGGCCAGCCGCACAGGGCCAGCCGCACAGGGCCAGCCGCACAGGGCCAGCCACACAGGGCCAGCCACACAGGGCCAGCCACACAGGTGAAACATCTTCCCGCTAACGAGATGGACAATGTGCTGAAATCCAACCTCAAAATATAAATGGAAAAACCAAAGCCTGTGTACTTCTCCCTCAACTAATTTTCAGTGTGAAAGACAATCGTGACTCTCTCCTTCTCCTCCCCTCCTGTTTTGTTCTGGAAAAGTGACAATGACAGAACGGCCTGAATTACTTCCATCAGACACACACACACACACACACACACACACACACACACACACACACACACACACACACACACACACACACACACACACACACACACACACACACACACACACACACACACACTAACACACACACTAACACAGACACACACATCACCTTCTCAGTCAACTCTCTCGTCTATCAGTCCTGGTGTAAAACCCATCTCCTTCTCCCCCACTCAAACTAGACAACTTAAATTCTCAACCTCTGTTCGTCAATCTTTCCTACCTCCCTATCTTCTACCCTCTCCTCTATCTACCTCTATCCCCTCTCCTCTATCTACCTCTATCCCCTCTCCTCTATCTACCTCTATCCCCTCTCCTCTATCTACCTCTATCCCCTCTCTCCTCTATCTACCTCTATCCCCTCTCCTCTATCTACCTCTATCCCCTCTTCTACCTCTATCTCTCTTCTCTATCTACCTCTATCCCCTCTCCTCTATCTACCTCTATCCCTCTCCTCTATCTACCTCTATCCCCTCTTCTACCTCTATCACCTCTTCTCTATCTACCTCTATCCCCTCTCCTCTATCTACCTCTATCCCCTCTCCTCTATCTACCTCTATCCCCTCTCCTCTATCTACCTCTATCCCCTCTCCTCTATCTCTACCTCTATCCCCTCTCCTCTATCTACCTCTATCCCCTCTCTCTCTATCTACCTCTATCCCCTCTCCTCTATCTACCTCTATCCCCTCTCCTCTATCTACCTATATCCCCTCTCCTCTATCTACCTCTATCCCCTCTCCTCTCTATCTACCTCTATCCCCTCTCCTCTATCTACCTCTATCCTCTCCTCTATCTACCTCTATCCCCTCTCCTCTATCTACCTCTATCCCCTCTTCTACCTCTATCACCTCTTCTCTATCTACCTCTATCCCCTCTCCTCTATCTACCTCTATCCCCTCTCCTCTATCTACCTCTATCCCCTCTCCTATCTACCTCTATCCCCTCTCCTCTATCTACCTCTATCCCCTCTCCTCTATCTACCTCTATCCCTCTCCTCTATCTACCTCTATCCCCTCTCCTCTATCTACCTCCCTATCCCCTCTCCTCTATCTACCTCTATCCCCTCTCCTCTATCTACCTCTATCCCCTCTCCTCTATCTACCTCTGTCCCCTCTCCTCTATCTACCTCTATCCCCTCCTTTATCTACCTCTATCCCCTCTCTCCTCTATCTACCTCTATCCCTTTCCTCTATCTACCTCTATCCCCTCTCACTCCCTCTATCCTCTCCTTCCTCTATCCCCTCTCCTTCCTATATCCTCTCTTCTCCCCCTCTCCTCCCTCTATCCTCTCCCTCCCTCTATCCTCTCTTCTCCCCCTCTCCTCCCTCTATCCTCTCTCCTCCCTCTATCCTCTCCTCCCCTCTATCCTCTCTTCTCCCCTCTCCTCCCTCTATCCTCTCTCCACCCTCTATCCCCTCTCCTCCCTCTATCCCCTCTCTCCCTCTATCCTCTCTCTCCCTCTATCCTCTCTCCTCCCTCTATCCTCTCTCCTCCCTCTATCCCCTCTCCTCCCTCTATCCCCTCTCCTCCCTCTATCCTCTCTCTCTCCCCTCTATCCCCTCTCCCCTCCCTCTAGCAATGACATGCTACTCTATAAAATAATTTCTCAGTAATCAATATTACCTGATTGAGCTAATCATGTAAATGTAATTAACTAGAGTCGGGCACCACAAATAATATTCATAGAGCTGTTATCTTCCCGAATAAACTCTTAAAGACCTAGTAATATTTACATCAATAGCAGTCAACAATGTCGTCCTCTTAATTCAGTCTCATCTGAAAGTTGTAAATTAGTAGTTATCTGCACGAACCCTGGCTAACAATTTGAATCATCAATACAAAATCGGGTTAAATAATTTATTTACTAAATACCTAACTATTCACACAGAATTACACGTACACATAATTAATCATACCTTGATTACAAATTACGTCATAAAGGAAAACGTCCCTTGCGGGCAGAACAGATATGACAGCTTGTTACAAAAGAAAGGGTCTGGGTTTGAGTGAAAGAAGCGGGAAAGACTGAGGAACAAAGGGAGAAGCTGTGCTATCGTAAATACAGTATCTTATGCATTCTAAATTATCGCCCATTTGGAAAAGGAAAATGCAATAAACATTTACTCTGAGCTGCGCGTCGGTAGGTTGGTGGTAGATGGAAGGCCGTGTTGCCCAACCGAGTCCTTTGTTCTTTTGAAGAATGTCTCTGCTGGTAAATTGAATACATTGTAATAATGTCGTTGTGTGGTAGGCAGGAGACTCTGTCTGTTCCTTCCTGGCCAGCGTTTGATTACCCACTGTAGTCATCGATAAACTGAATGGATAGCTTGGCTGCAGGTTCGCGGCTTGACACTGATTGAACTGTAAGCGTATTGGATGCTCAAAAGGGAGTAGTGAAGGGAGAAAAGCTTTAGCCACAGAATACACACACAACCCAGTCCTTTGTCCCTTGAAGACAAAGGGTAAATTGAATACGTTGTAGTAACGTCATTTGTGTGGTAGACGGGATACTCTGTCTGTTCAGTTTGCAGCGGCTGTGGCTAACTCAACGGCTGGGAGGCTTTATAGGAAGGGAGAAAAGGGGTGGCTAACTCAACGGCTGGGAGGCTTTATATAGGAAGGGAGAAAAGTGTGGCTAACTCCAACGGCTGGGAGGCTTTATATAGGAAGGGAGAAAGGGGTGTGGCTAACTCAACGGCTGGGAGGCTTTATATAGGAAGGGAGAAAAGGGGTGTGTTTCATAGTTTATAGCCCATGTCCCTTCACAGGGGCGGAGCCACTGATTGAGCAGAGCCCTACCTTATGAAAATCCACATCTCACATTTTTAGAAGCTAAAATCACATTTCATCCCATCACGAATAATTTCATATTGAAACATTTAAATTGAACAACATTTCCATGTGAATCCGATAACTCTGATGTGTAGACTTTCCACTGTAGAGTTTATGTCATCTTATCATTGATGAGAATGTCTCAGATGACAACCGAACTGACATCATATTCATTAAGTACCACGCATATGTTCAATTGGTCGGATTACCAGAATATAGTTCATTTACCCTCACCTTCTGATGTTCCCAGAATCTCTATGTTAACCAAGGGTTTTGCAAATGTAACATCAGTAGGGTAGAGAGGAGAAAGAGGAGAAGAGGTATTTATGACTGTCATAAACCAACCCCCCAGGCCAGCGTCATGACACCCTATCCCCTCTCCTCTCTCCTCCCTCTATCCCCTCTCCTCCCTCTATCCTCTCTCCTCCCTCTATCCCCTCTCTTCTCCCATCTCCTCCCTCTATCCCTCTCCTCCCTCTATCCCCTCCTCCTCTCTTCTCCCATCTCCTCCTCTATCCTCTCTCCTCCCTCTATCCCTCCCTCTCTCTCTCCCCTCTCCTCCCTCTATCCCCTCTGCTTCCCTCTATCCCCTCTCCTCTCTCTATCTCCTCTCCTCCCTCTATCCCCTCCCCTATCTCACTCCCTCTATCCCCTCTCCTTCCTCTATCCCTCTCCTCTCTTCTCCCCCTCTCCTCCCTCTATCCCCTCTCCCTCTATCCCTCTCCTCCCTCTCTCCTCTCTCTCTCCCCTTCTCCTCCCTCTATCCCCTATGCTCCCTCTATCCTCTCTCCTCCCTCTATCCTCTCTTCTCTCCCTCTCCTCCCTCTCCTCCCTCTATCCCCTCTCCTCCCTCTATCCCCTCTCCTCCCTCTTCCTCCCTCTATCCTCTCTCCTCCCTCTATCCTCTCTCCTCCCTCTATCCCTCTCTCCTCCCTTCTCCTCCCTCTATCCTCTCTCCTCCCTCTATCCTCTCTCCTCCCTCTCCTCCCTCTATCCTCTCTCCTCCCTTTCCTCCCTCTATCCTCTCTCCTCCCTCTATCCTCTCTCCTCCCTCTCCTCTCTCTATCCCCTCTCCTCCCTCTATCCCTCTCTCCTCCCTCTATCCTCTCTCTCTCCCTCTCCTCCCTCTATCCTCTCTCCTCCCTCTATCCTCTCTCCTCCTCTCTCCTCCCTCTATCCTCTCTCCTCCCTCTATCCTCTCTCCTCCCTCTATCCTCTCTCCTCCCTTCTCCTCCCTCTATCCTCTCTCCTCCCTCTATCCTCTCTCCTCCCTCTCCTCCCTCTATCCCCTCTCCTCCCTTTCCTCCCTCTATCCTCTCTCCTCCCTCTATCCTCTCTCCTCCCTTTCCTCCCTCTATCCCCTCTCCTCCCTCTATCCCCTCTACTCCCTCTATCCCCTCTCCTCCCTTTCCTCCCTCTATCCTCTCTCCTCCCTCTCCTCCCTCTATCCCTCTCCTCCCTCTATCCTCTCTGCTCCCTCTATCCTCTCTCCTCCCTTTCCTCCCTCTATCCTCTCTCCTCCCTCTATCCTCTCCTCTCCCTCTATCCTCTCTCCTCCCTCTATCCTCTCTCCTCCCTTTCCTCCCTCTATCCTCTCTCCTCCCTCTATCCTCTCTCCTCCCTCTATCCTCTCTTCTCCCCCTCTCCTCCCTTTCCTCCCTCTATCCTCTCTCCTCCCTCTATCCCCTCTCCTCCCTCTATCCCCTCTCCTCCCTCTCCTCCCTCTATCCCCTCTCCTCCCTCTATCCCTTCTACTCCCTCTATCCCCTCTCCTCCCTTTCCTCCCTCTATCCCCTCTCCTCCCTCTATCCCCTCTCCTCCCTCTATCCCCTCTACTCCCTCTATCCCCTCTCCTCCCTCTATCCCCTCTCCTCCCTCTATCCCCTCTCCTCCCTCTATCCCCTCTCCTCCCTCTATCCCCTCTCCTCCCTCTATCCCCTCTCCTCCCTCTATCCCCTCTACTCCCTCTATCCTCTCTCCTCCCTCTATCCTCTCTCCTCCCTCTATCCTCTATCCCCTCTACTCCCTCTATCCTCCTCCCTCTCCTCCCTCCTATCCCTCTACTCCCTCCTCCCCTCTCCTCCCTCTCCTCCCTCTATCCCCTCTACTCCTCTATCCCCTCTCCCTCTATCCCCTCTCCTCCCTCTATCCCCTCTCCTCCCCTCCTATCCCCTCTACTCCTCTCCTCCCCTCTATCCCTCTACTCCCTCTATCCCTCTCCTCCTCTCCTCCTCTATCCCTCTACTCCCTCTATCCCTCTCCTCCCTCTATCCCCTCTCCTCCCTCTCCTCCCTCCTCCCCTTCCTCCTCTATCCCCTCTCCTCCCTCTATCCCCTCTCCTCCCTCTCCTCTCCCTCTCTATCCCTCTCCTTCACCTCTATCCCCTCTCCTCCCTCTATCCCCTCTCCTCCCTCTATCCCCCTCTCCTCCCTCTATCCCCTCTCCCTCCTCTCCTCCCTCTATCCCCTCTACTCCCTCTATCCCCTCTCCTCCCTCTCCTCCCTCTATCCCCTCTCCTCCCTCTATCCCTCTCTCCTCTCCTCTCCCTCTCATCCCCTCTCCTCCCTCTATCCCCTCTCCTCCCTCTATCCCCTCTACTCCCTCTCCTCCCTCTCTATCCCCTCTACTCCCTCTATCCCCTCTCCTCCCTCTCCTCCCTCTATCCCCTCTCCTCCCTCTATCCCCTCTCCCTCCTCCTCTCTCTCCCTCTATCCCCTCTCCTCCCTCTATCCCTCTACTCCTCTCTCCTCCCTCTATCCCTCTCCCCTCCCTCTCTATCCCCTCTACTCCCTCTCCTCCCTCTATCCCCTCTACTCCCTCTATCCCCTCTCCTCCCTCTTCTCCCTCTATTCCCTCTCCTCCCTCTATCCCCTCTCCTCCCTCTACCCCTCTCCTTCCTCTCCTCCCTCCATCCCCTCTCCTCCTCTATCCCCTCTCCTCCCTCTATCCCCTCTCCTCCCTCTCCTCCCTCTATCCCTCCTTCCTTTCCTCTCCTCCCTCTATCCCCTTCTCTCCCTCTATCCTCTCCTCCCTCTATCCCCTCTCCTCCCTCTCCTCCCTCTATCCCCCTCTCTCCCTCTATCCCCTCTCCTCCCTCCCCCTATCCCCTCTCCCCCCTCTATCCCCTCCTCCTCCCTCCTATCCCCTCTCCTCCCTCTCCTCCCCTCTCCTCCCCTCCTATCCCCTCTACTCCCTCTATCCTCTCTCGTCCCTCTATCCCTCTCCTCCCTCTATCCCTCCCTCCCTTTCCCTCCCCTCCCCTTTCTACTCCCTCTATCCCCTCTCCTCCCTCTCCCTCCCTCTATCCCTTCTCACTCCCTCTATCCCCTCTACTCCCTCTCCTCCCTCTATCCCCTCTTCTCCCTCTATCCCTCTTCCTTCCCTCTCCTCCCTCTCCCCTCTCCTCCTCCCTCCTCCCTCTATCCCTCTCCCTCCCTCTATCCCTCTCCTCCCTCTCCCTCCTCCTTCCCTCTATCCCCTCTCCTCCCTCCTCCCTCTATCCCCTCTCCCCTCTATCCCTCTACTCCCTCTCCCTCCCTCTATCCCCTCTCCTCCCTCCTATCCCCTCTCCTCTCTCCTCCTCTATCCCATCTCCTCCTCTCCCTCTCCCTCCTCCTCCCTCTCCTCCCTCTCTATCCCCTCCTCCCTCTATCCCCTCTCCTCCTCTCCCCTCCCCCTCCTCCTCTTCCTCTCCCCTCTACTCCCTCTATCCCCTCCCTCCCTCTATCCCCTCCTCCTCCCCCTCTATCCCCTCACTCCCCTCTCCCTCCCTCTATCCCCTCTACCTCCCTCTATCCCTCTCCTCCCTCTCCTCCCTCTATCCCCTCTCCTCCCTCTATCCTCTCCTCCTCCCTCTCCTCCCTCTTTCCCCCTACTCCCTCTCCTCCCTCTATCCCCTCTCTCCCTCTATCCCCTATCCTCCCTCTCCTCCCTCTATCCCCCTCCTTCTATCCCTCTCCTCCCTCTATCCCTCTCCTCCTCTATCCCCTCTACTCCCTCTCCTCCCTCTATCCCTCTACTCCCTCTCCCCTCTATCCCTCCTCCCTCTATCTCCCCCTCTCCTCCCTCTATCCCCTCTCCTCCTCTATCCCCTCTCCTCCCTCTATCCCCTCTCCTCTCTCCTCCTCTATCCCCTCTACTCCTCTATCCCCTCTCCTCCCTCTCCTCCCTCTATCCCCTCTCCTCCCTCTATCCCCTCTACTCCTCTCCTCCCTCTATCCCTCTCCTCCCTCTATCCCCTCTACTCCCTGTCCTCCCTCTATCCTCCCTCCCTATCCCCTCTACTCCCTCTCCTCCCTCTATCCCTCTACTCCCTCTCCTCCCCTCCTCCCCTCTCTCCCTCTATCCCCTCTCTCTTCTCCTCTATCCCCTCTCCTCCACCCTCTCCTCCCCTCCCTCCTCCCCTCTCCTCCCTCTATCCCCTCTACTCCCTCTATCCCCTCTCCTCCTCTCTCCCTCCCCCCTCTCCTCCCTCCTCCCCTCCCCCTCTATCCCCTCTCCCCTCTATCCCCTCTCCTCCCTCTCTCCTCTATCCCCTCTCCTCCCTCTATCCCCTCTCCTCCCTCTATCCCTCTCCCCTCCTATCCCTCCTCCCTCTCCTCCTCCATCCCCTCTCCCCCTCTATCCCTCTCCTCCCTCTATCCCCTCTCCCCTCCCTCCCTATCCCTCTACTCCCTCCTATCCCCTCTCCTCCCTCTATCCCCTCTCCTCCCTCTTTCCCCTCTCCTCCCTCTCCTCCCTCTATCCCCTCTACTCCCCTCTATCTCCCTCTCCTCCCTCTCCTCCCTCTATCCCCTCTACTCCCTCTATCCCTCTCCTCCCTCTATCCCTCTCCTCCCTCTATCCCCTCTCCTCCCTCTCCTCCCTCTATCCCCTCTACTCCCTCTATCCCCTCTCCTCCCTCTCCTCCCTCTATCCCCTCTCCTCCCTCTATCCCCTCTACTCCCTCTATCCCCTCTCCTCCCTCTATCCCCTCTCCTCCCTCTATCCCCTCTCACTCCCTCTCCTCCCTCTATCCCCTCTCCTCCCTCTATCCCCTCTCCTCCCTCTATCCCCTCTCCTCCCTCTATCCCTCTACTCCCTCTATCCCTCTCCTCCTCTATCCTCTACTCCCTCCCTCTCCCTCCCTCTATCCCCTCTACTCCCTCTATCCCTCTCCTCCCTCTATCCCCTCTACTCCCTCTCTATCCCCTCTACTCCCTCTCCTCCCTCTATCCCCTCTACTCCCTCTATCCCCTCTCTCCTCTCTCTCCCTCTATCCCCTCTCCTCCCTCTATCCCTCTCCTCCCTCTACCCCTCTCCTCCCTCTATCCCCCCCTCCCTCTCCTCCCTGTATCCCCTCTACTCCCTCTATCCCTCTCCTCCCTCTCCTCCTCTTCCCCCCTCCTCCCTCGATCCCCTCTCCTCCCTCTATCCCCTCTCCTCCCTCCTATCCCCTCTCCTCCCTCTCCTCCCTCTATCCCCTCTATCCCTCCTCCTCCCTCTATCCCCTCTCCCTCCCTCTATCCCCTCTTCTCTCCCTCTCCTCCCTCTATCCCCTCTCCTCCCTCTATCCCCTCTCCTCCCCTCCTCCCTCTACTCCCTCTCTCCTCCCCTCTATCCCTTCTCCTCTATCCTCTCCTCCCTCTCTCCCTCTATCCCCTCTCCTCCCTCGATCCCCTCTACTCCCTCTCCTCCCTCTATCCCCTCTCCTCCCTCTATCCCCTCTACTCCCCCCCTCTATCCCATCTCCTCCCCTCCCCTCTCCCCTCTCCTCCCTCTATCCCCTCTACTCCCCTCTCTCCTCCCTCCATCCCTCTCCTCCCTCTATCCCTCTACTCCCTCTCCTCCCTCTGTCCCCCTCTACTCCCTCTCCTCCTATCCTCCCTCTATCCCCTCTATCCCCTCTCCTCCTCTATCCCCTCCTCCCTCTATCCCCCTCTCCTCCCTCTCCTCCCTCTATCCCCTCTCTCCCTCTATCCCCTCTCCCTCCCTCCCCTATCCCCTCTACTCCCTCTATCCCCTCTCCTCCTCCCTCCCTATCCCTCTCCTCCCTCTATCCCCTCCTCCCTCTATCCCCTCTACTCCTCTATCCTCTCCTCCCTCCTCCCTCCATCCCCTCTCCTCCCCTCTATCCCTCTCTCCCTCCCTTTCCTCCCTCCCTCTTCCCCACTACTCCCTCTATCCCCTCTCCTCCCTCCCTCTCCTCCCTCTATCCCCCTCTCCTCCCTCTATCCCTCTCTACCTCCTCCCTCTATCCCCTCTACTCCCTCTATCCCCTCTCCTCCTCTATCTCCTCCCTCTATCCCTCTCTCCCCTCTATCCCCCTCTCCTCCCCTCTATCCCTCTCCTCCCTCTATCCCCTCTACTCCCTCTCCTCTCCTCCTCTATCCCCTCTACTCCCTCTATCCCCTCTCCTCCCCTCTCCTCCTCTATCCCCTCTACTCCCTCTATCCCCTCTACTCCCTCTCCTCCCCTCCCTACTCCCTCTATCCCCTCTCTCCCTCCCTCTATCCCCTCTCCCTCTATCCCCTCTCCTCCCTCTCCTCCCTCTATCCCCTCCTCCCTCTATCCCCCTACTCCCTCTATCCCCTCTCCCTCCCTCTATCCCCTCTCTCTCCCTCTATCCCTCTACTCCCTCTATCCCTCTCCTCCCTCTCCTCCCCTCTACTCCCTCTACTCCCCTCTCCTCCTCTATCCCCCTCTCCTCCCCCTCTATCCCCCTCCTCCCTCTATCCCCTCTACTCCCTCTATCCCCTCTATCCCTCTCCTCCCTCTATCCCCTCTCCCCTCTCCTCCCTCTATCCCCTACTCCCTCTATCCCCTCTCTCCCTCTCTCCCTCTATCCCCTCTCCTCCTCCTATCCCCTCCCTCCCTCTATCCCTCCTCCTCTCCTCCCTCTATCCCCTCTGCTCCTCTATCCCCTCTCCTCCCTCTCCCTCCCCTCTACTCCCTCTATCCCCTCTCCCTCTCCTCCCTCTATCCTCTCTCCCTCTATCCCCTCTCCCCTCTCCCTCTCTCCCTCTATCCCCTCTACTCCCTCTATCCCCTCTCCCTCCCTCTCCTCCCTCTATCCCCTCTCCTCCCTCCCCCTCTCCTCCCTCTATCCCCTCTCCTCCCTCTATCCCCCTCTCCTCTCCTCCTCCCTCTCCTCCCCATCCCCTCTACCTCTATCCCTCTCTCCTCCCTCTATCCCTCTCCTCCCTCTCCTCCCTCTATCCCCTTATCCCCCTATCCCCTCTCCTCCCTCTATCCCCTCTCCTCCCTCTCCTCCCTCTATCCCCTCTCCTCCCTCTATCCCCCTCTCCTCCCTCTATCCCTCTACTCCTCTATCCCCTCTACTCCCTCTATCCTACTCCCCATCCTCTCTCCTTCTTCATCCCTCTACTCCCTCTATCCCCTCTCCTCCCTCTATCCCCTCTCCTCCCTCTATCCCCCCCTCTCCTCCCTCTATCCCCTCTACTCCCTATCCCCTCTCACTCCCTCTCCTCCTCCATCCCTCTCCTCCTCTATCCCCTCTCCTCCCTCTATCCCTCTCCTCCCTCCTCCTCTATCCCCTCTACTCCCTCTATCCCCTCTACTCCCTCTCCTCCCTCTATCCCTCTCTCCCTCTACCCCTCTCCTCCCTCTATCCCCTCTCCTCCTCTATCCCCTACTCCTCCCTCTATCCCCTCTCTCCCTCTATCCCCTCCCTCTCCTCCTCCTCTATCCCCTCTACTCCCTCTATCCCCTCTCTCCCTCTCCTTTTCCCTCTCCTCCCTCTATCCCTCTCCCTCCCTCTATCCCCTCCTCCCTCTCCTCCTTCCTATCCCCTCTCTCCTCCCATCCTCTCCTCCCTCTATCCCCCTCTACTCCCTCCTCCCCCCTATCCCCTCTACTCCTCCTCTCCTCCCTCTATCCCCTCTCCTCCCTCTATCCCTCTCCTCCCTCCCTCTCCTCCCTATCCCTCTCCCTCCCTCCCTCTATCCCCTCTCTCCTCCCTCTATCCTCTCCTCCCCTCCCCTATCCCCTCCTCCCTCTATCTCCCTCTAGTCCCTCTATCCCCTCTACTCCCTCTATCCCCTCTCCTCCCTCTATCCCTCTTCTCCCTCCCTTTCCCCTCCCTCTATCCCCTCTCCTCCTCTATCCCTCTACTCCCTCCCTCCCTCCCCCTCCCCCTCCCTCCCTCTATCCCCTCTCCTCCTCTCCTCCCTCTATCCTTGATCCCTCTATCCCCTCTTTTCCCTCTATCCCCTCTACTCCCTCTATCCCCTCTCCTCCCTCTACCCCCTCTCCTCCCTCTATCCCCTCTCCTCCCTCTATCCCCTCTACTCCCTCTCCTCCCTCTATCCCTCTACTCCCTCTATCCCCTCTCCTCCCTCTCTCCCTCCCCATCCCCTCTACTCCCTCTATCCCCTCTCCTCCTCTATCCCCTCTCCTCCCTCTATCCTTCTCTCCCTCCCTCTCCCTCCCTCTATCCCCTCTCCTCCCTCTATCCCCTCTCCCTCTCCTCCCTCTATCCCTCTCCTCCCCTCTATCCCTCTACTCCCTCTCCTCCTCTATCCCCTCTCCTCCCTCTATCCCTCTACTCCCTCTATCCCCTCTCTTCCCTCTCCTCCTCTATCCCTCCCTCCCTCATCCCCTCTCCTCCCTCATCCCCTCTCCTCCCTCTCCTCCCTCTCTCCCCTCTCCTCCTCTCCCCTCTCCTCCCTCATATCCCCTCTCTCCCTCTATCCCCTCTCCCTCCTCCCTCTATCCCCTCCTCTATCCCCTCTCCTCCCTCTATCCCCTCTCCTCCCTACTCCTCCCTCTATCCCCTCTCCTCCCTCTATCCCCTCCTCCCTCTATCCCCTCTCCTCCCTCTCCTCCCTCTATCCCCTCTCTCCCTCTATCCCTCTCCTCCCTCTATCCCCTCTCCTCCTTCTATCCCCCCTCTCCTCCCTCTATCCCCTCTCCTCCCTCTATCCCCCCTCTACTCCCTCTCCCTCCCTCTATCCCCTCTCCTCCCCTCTATCCCTCTACCTCCCTCTCCTCCCTCCCCCTCTCCTCCCTCTATCCCCTCTCCTCCTCTATCCCCTCTACTCCCTCCTCCTATCCCCTCTCCCCTCCCTCTCCTCCCTCTATCCCCTCTCCTCCCTCTCCCTCTCCTCCCTCTCCTCCCCATCCCCTCTCTCCCTCTCCTCCCTCTATCCCCTCTCCTCCCTCTATCCCCTCTTCCCTCCCTCTCCCCTCTACCCCTCTACTCCTCCCCCTCTCCCTCCTCTATCCCCCTCCTCTATCCCTCCTCCTCCCCTCTATCCCCCTCTACTCCCTCTATCCCCTCTCCTCCCTCTTCTCCCTCTATCCCCTCTCCTCCCTCTATCCCCCTCTCCCTCCTATCCCCTCTCCTCCCTCTATCCCCCTCTACTCCCTCTCCTCCCTCTATCCCCTCTACTCCCTCTATCCCTCTCCTCCTCTCCTCCCTATCCCCCTCTCCCTCCCTCTATCCCCTCTCCTCCTCTATCCCCTCTCCTCCCTCTATCCCCTCTCCTCCCTCTCCTCCCTCTATCCCCTCTCCTCCTCCCTCTATCCCCTCTCCTCCCTCTATCCCCTCTCCTCCCTCTATCCCCTCTCTCCTCCTCTATCCCCTCTCCTCCCTCTATCCTCTCTCCTCCCTCTATCCTCTCTCCTCCCTTTCCTCCCTCTATCCCCTCTACTCCCTCTATCCCCTCTCCTCCCTCTCCTCCCTCTATCCCCTCTCCTCCCTCTATCCCCTCTACTCCCTCTCCTCCCTCTATCCCCTCTACTCCCTCTATCCCCTCTACTCCCTCTCCTCCTCTCTATCCCCTCTATTCCCTCCTCCCTCTCCCTCTACTCCCTCTATCCCCTCTCCTCCCTCTATCCCCCTCTCCCTCCCTCTATCCCCTCTACCTCCCTCTCCCTCCCTCTCCTCCCCTCCCCTCTCCTCTATCCCCTCTCCTCCCTCTCCCCTCTCTCTCCTCCCCCCCTCCCTCTACTCCCTTCTATCCCCTCTCTACTCCCTCTATCCCCTCTCACTCCTCTCTATCCCCTCTCCTCCCCCTATCCTCTCCTCCCTCTATCCCCTCCTCCCCCCTCCCTATCCCCTCTCCTCCCTCTATCCCCCTCTCCCTCTATCCCCTCCTCCTCCCCCTCTATCCCCTCTCCTCCCTCTATCCCCCTCTCCTCCCTCTATCCCCCTCTCCTCCCTCCCTCTCTCCCCTCTCTATCCCCTCTCCTCCTCTATCCCCTCTCTCTCCCTCTATCCCCTCTCCTCCCTCTATCCCTCTACCCCCTCTCCTCCCTCTATCCCCTCCTCCTCTATCTCCTCCCCTATCCCCCTCTCTCCCTCTATCCCCTCTACCCTCTATCCCCTCTCCTCCCTCTATCCCCTCTCCTCCTCTATCCCCTCTCCTCCCTCTCCTCCCCTCTCCCCCTCTCCTCCCTCTATCCTGTCTCCTCCCTCCTATCTCCCTCTACTCCCTCTCCTCCCCCTCTCCTCCTCTCCTCCCTCTATCCCTCTCTCCTCCCCTCTCCTCCCTCTCCTCCCTCTATCCCCTCCCCTACTCCCTCCTCCCCTCTACTCCCCCCCTCTATCCCTCTCCTCCCTCTATCCCCCTCCTCCCTCTACCCCCTCTACTCCCTCTATCCCTCTCCTCCCTCTATCCCTCTCCTCCCTCTATCCCCTCTCCTCCCTCTATCCCCTCTCCTCCCTCTCCTCTCTATCCCCTCTCCTCCCTCTATCCCCTCTCCTCCCTCTATCCCCTCTACTCCTCCTCCCTCTATCCCTCTCTCCCTCTATCCCTCCTCCCTCTCCTCCCTCTATCCCTCTCCTCCCTCTATCCCCTCCCCCTCCCTCTATCCCTCTCTCCCTCTATCCCCTTCCTCTATCCCTCTCTCCTCTCCTCTATCCCCTCTCCTCCCTCTATCCCCTCTCCTCCCTCTATCCCCTCTCTATCCCCTCTCCTCCCTCTATCCCCTCTCTCCCTCTATCCCTCTACTCCCCTCTACTCCCTCTATCCTCTCCTCCCTCTATCCCCTCTCCTCCCTCTATCCCCTCTCCTCCCTCTCCTCCCTCTATCCCCTCTCCTCCCTCTATCCCCTCTCCTCCCTCTATCCCCTCTCTTTTTGTGTGTGTGCGTTTTATGCTACTCAAATCCATCGCACCATGTCGCACTTCCACATCTGCTGTGAAAGGTGAAAGAGGTTTTCATAAGATAGGGCTCTGCTCACTCAGTGGCCCACTTCTGTTTGGTAGCGTGCAAACCTTTTGGGCTACAAAACTAATGTGAACCCACTGTGGAAAAGGAAGATTCTCTACGACCCCAAAAAGTGTCATGGGACTCGTCTGAAGTTAACAGGTATCAGTTTTAAAAAACTAATGGAAGTATGAAGGTTTGTGCCTACCCAAAAAATAGGATAGCCCCTTCGGAAAGCATTCAGATCCTTCCCCTTTTTCCACATTTTGTTACATTACAGTCTTATTCTAAAATTGATTAAATAAAACTTCCTTATCAATCTACACACAATACCCCATAATGACATCACAATACCCCATAATGACATCACAATACCCCATAACGACATCACAATACCCCATAATGACATCACAATACCCCATAATGACATCACAATACCCCATAATGACATCACAATACCCCATAATGACATCACAATACCCCATAATGACATCACAATACCCCATAATGACATCACAATACCCCATAATGACATCACAATACCCCATAATGACATCACAATACCCCATAATGACAAAATGAAAACAGGTTTTAGAAATGATCTTATGTACGTAAAAGTTCAGACACTATTGCTTTGAAACTCGATATTGAGTTCAGGTGCATCCTTTTTCCATTGATCATCCTTGAGATGTTTCTACAACTTGATTGGAGTCCACCTGTGGTAAATTCAATTGACTGGACGTGATTTGGAAAGGCACACGCCTGTCTATATAAGGTCTCACAGTTGACAGTTCATGTCAGAGAAAAAAACAAGTGTCACGTTCTGACCTTTATTTCCTTTGTTTTGTATTTATTTAGTATGGTCAGGGCGTGAGTTGGGTGGGCAGTCTATGTTTGTTTTTCTATGTTTTGGGGTATTTCTATGTTTCGGCCTAGTATGGTTCTCAATCAGAGGCAGGTGTCATTAGTTGTCTCTGATTGAGAATCATACTTAGGTAGCCTGGGTTTCACTGTTTGTTTGTGGGTGATTGTCTATGTTGATGGCTTGTTTCAGCGCAGCTCGCATTAGCTTCACGGTTGTTATTTTGTTTACTGTTTTTGTATAGTGTTTCAGTTTTCAGTTCTTTCTTTAATTAAACATTCAACATGAACACATATCACGCTGCATTTTGGTCCTCCGATCCTTCTCGCCTCTCCTCTTCAGATGAAGAGGAGGACGACCGTGACACCAAGACATGAGTTTAGAAGGAATTGTCCAAGGCAAAGGATTGTGTCAAGGTGCATTTCTTAAATTTGTTCAATGGCTCAAATAAGT
>NC_088407.1:7460396-7465366 GCF_034236695.1 Oncorhynchus nerka
GGTTGGTTCAGCAGGTTGGCTCAACAGGTTGGTTCAGTAGGTTGGTTCAGCAGGTTGGCTTAACAGGTTGGTTCAACAGGGTGGTTCAGTAGGTTGGTTCAACAGGTTGGTTCAGCAGGTTGGTTCAGTAGGTTGGTTCAGTAGGTTGGCTCAACAGGTTGGTTCAACAGGTTGGCTCAGTAGGTTGGTTCAACAGGTTGGTTCAGTAGGTTGGCTCAACAGGTTGGTTCAGTAGGTTGGTTCAGTAGGTTGGCTCAACAGGTTGGTTCAGCAGGTTGTTTCAACAGGTTGGTTCAGTAGGTTGGTTCAACAGGTTGGTTCAACAGGTTGGTTCAACAGGTTGGTTCAGTAGGTTGGTTCAACAGGTTGGTTCAACAGGTTGGTTCAGCAGCATCACAATTTGCAAGAAGTAAATTGAATGAAATGTTCATACACTTTTCTCTCTATTCGTATTCTGACGTTGAATTGAATCATGAGATTATCATGCAATTTACCAACTCTTCATGGCAGCTTGGGGTAGCCTAGTGGTTAGAGGGAGGGCGGCAGGGCAGCCTAGTGGTTAGAGGGAGGGGCCAGGGGTAGCCTAGTGGTTAGAGGGAGGGGCGGCAGGGTAGCCTAGTGGTTAGAGTGGAGGGGTGGCAGGGTAGCCTAGTGGTTAGAGTGGAGTGGCAGGGTAGCCCAGTGGTTAGAGGTAGCCTAGTGGTTAGAGTGGAGTGGCGGCCCAGCGGTTAGAGGGAGGGGCGGCAGGGTAGCCTGGTGGTTAGAGTGGAGGCGGCAGTCCTGTCTGGTGGTTAGGTGGAGGGCAGCCCAGCGGTTAGAGTGGAGGCCAGGGCAGCCTAGTGGTTGGAGTGGAGTGGCGGCAGGGCAGCCCATAGTGGTTAGAGTGGAGGGGCCAGGGCAGCCTAGTGGTTAGAGAGGAGTGGCGGCAGGGTAGCCTAGTGGTTAGAGTGGAGGGGGCAGAGGTAGCCCAGTGGTTAGAGTGTAGTGGCTAGGGCAGCCCAGTGGTTAGAGGGAGGGTGGCAGGAGTAGCCTAGTGGTTAGAGTGGAGGTGGCAGGTAGCCTAGTGGTTAGAGTGAGGGGCAGGTAGCCTAGTGGTTAGAGTGGAGTGGCGGCAGGGTAGCCTAGTGGTTAGAGTGGAGGGGCGGCAGGGTAGCCTAGTGGTTAGAGTGGAGGGGCTGGCAGGGTAGCCTAGTGGTTAGAGTGGAGGGGTGGCAGGGTATCCTAGTGGTTAGAGTGGAGGGTGGCAGGGTAGCCTAGTGGTTAGAGTGGAGTGGCGGCAGGGTAGCCTAGTGGTTAGAGTGGAGGGCGGCAGGGTAGCCTAGTGGTTAGAGTGGAGGGCGGCAGGGTAGCCCAGTGGTTAGAGTGAGGGCGCAGGGTAGCCTAGTGGTTAGAGTGGAGGGGGCAGGGTAGCCTAGTGGTTAGAGTGGAGGGGATAGCAGGGTAGCCCTAGTGGTTAGAGGGAGTGGAGGGCAGCCTAGTGGTTAGAGGGAGGGCGGCAGGGCAGCCTAGTGGTTAGAGTGGAGGCGGGGGTAGCCTAGTGGTTAGAGTGGAGGGGCGGCAGGGTAGCCTAGTGGTTAGAGTGGAGGGCGGCAGCCCTAGTGGTTTAGAGTGGAGGCGGCAGGGTAGCCTAGTGGTTGAGTGGAGGGGCGGCAGGGTAGCCTAGTGGTTAGAGTGGAGGGGCAGGGTAGCCCAGTGGTTGAGTGGAGGGAGGCAGGGTAGCCCAGTGGCCAGAGTGGAGGGGCAGCAGGGTAGCCTAGTGGTTAGAGTGGAGGGCGGCAGGGCAGCCTAGTGGTTAGAGTGGAGGGCGGCAGGGTAGCCTAGTGGTTAGAGTGGAGGGTGGCAGGGTAGCCTAGTGGTTGGGAAGTGGAGTGGCGGCAGGGGTAGCCTAGTGGTTAGAGTGGAGAGGGCGGCAGTGGCAGCCTAGTGGTTAGAGTGGAGGGGGGCAGGGTAGCCTAGTGGTTAGAGTGGAGGGCGGCAGGGTAGCCTAGTGGTTAGATGGAGGCGGCAGGGTAGCCTAGTGGTTAGAGTGGAGGGGCGGCAGGGTTGTCTAGTGGTTAGAGTGAGGCGGCAGGGTAGCCCAGTGGTTAGATGGATGCATGTGGCAGGCACCTGAGCGTCAGAGTGGATGGCGGCAGGGTAGCCTAGTGGTTAGAGGGAGTGGCGGCAGGGTAGCCTAGTGGTTAGATGAAGGGCGCAGGGTAAACTGACTTGCCTAGTTAAATAAAGGTAACATGGAGAGCTTGGGTAATGAAGGTGGGTGGAGGTGTGCTCCACCGATACTCTGTTCTTAAACTGACTTGCCTAGTTAAATAAAGGTAATCCAGTAGTGATTCTCAATCAGAGACAACGATGACAACTGCCTCTGATTGAGAACCATACCAGCCAAACACATACTCACAACATAGAAAAAAGAACATAGACTACCCACCCCAACTCACGCCTGACCGAACTAAACAAAGGAACTAAGGCAGAACGGACCAAAACCAGAATCGGGCTCCTAAATCCGCCCACCTGCTAGCTAGAGAGGCTGGGATTCATCTGAAAACCGTGCTATATAACGCACTTGAAGTTTAAGGCTAGTTTTTCATTCAAATCAAAGCGTATTGATCACATACACGTACACAGGGTGAGCAGATGTTAATGACGTTAAATCTCGACGAACTTGGTTTGCCTAAAGGGTTAGGGTTAGGGGTCAGGTTAGGGGTTAGGGCCAGGGCCAGGGCCAGGGCTAGGCGAACAGGTCAGGCTAGGCCAGGCCAGGCCAGGGTCAGGCTCAGGGCCAGGCTAGGGCTAGGCTAGGCCAGGCTAGGTCAGGCTAGGCTAGGCTAGGCTGAAACAGGCTGAAATAGGCCAGGCCAGGCCAGGTCAGGCTAGGCTAGGCTAGGCCAGGATCAGGCCAGGCCAGGCTAGGTCAGGGCTTAGTTAGGGGTTAGGTTAGGCTGCACTGACGCCACAAACCGATCAGATTGAATCCTGTCCGGAAGAGAGAGAAGACACAAAGATTGAGAGAGATGGAGACTCTAGTGTAGTGTAGTGTAGTGTATAGTAGTGTAGGATAAAGTCATCCTTCTCACACCCCCCTTAAAAGATTTAGATGCACTATTGTAAAGTGGCTGTTCCACTGGATGTCATAAGGTGAACGCACCAATTTGTAAGTCGCTTCTGGATAAGAGCCGTCTGCTAAATGACTTAAATGTAAATGTGAATGTAGTGGTGTAGTAGTGTGGTCTATAGTAGTGTAGTTGTAGTGTATAGTAGTGTAGTCTATAGTAGTGTAGTGTATAGTAGTGTAGTGGTGTGTAGTGTATAGTAGTGTAGTCTATAGTAGTGTAGTGTATAGTAGTGTAGTGGGTGTGTAGTGTATAGTAGTGCTAGTCCTATAGTAGTGTAGTGTAGTGTATAGTAGTGTAGTCCTATAGTAGTGTATGGTAGTGTATTGCAGTTTAGTGTAGTGCTGAGTGTATAGTAGTGTATGCAGTGTATAGTAGTGTATGTGTATATGCTAGTGTAGTGTAGTGTAGTGTATAGTAGTGTAGTGTAGTGTATAGTAGTGTAGTGTAGTGTATACTAGTGTAGTGTAGTGTATAGTAGTGTAGTGATAGTAGTGTAGTGTATAGTTGTGTAGTGTATAGTATAGTAGTGTAGTGTAGTGTATAGTAGTGTAGTGTAGTGTATAGTAGTGTAGTGTAGTGTAGTGTATAGTAGTGTAGTGTAGTGTTATAGTACTGTAGTGTAGTGTAGTGTAGTGCATAGTAGTGTAGTGTAGTGTAGTGTATAGTAGTGTAGTGTAGTGTATAGTAGTGTAGTGTAGTGTATAGTAGTGTAGTGTAGTGTAGTCAAATCAAATGTTCAAATCAAATCATATTTATTTATATAGCCCTTCGTACATCAGCTGATATCTCAAAGTGCTGTACAGAAACCCAGCCTAAACAAACAGCAAGCAATGCAGGTGTAGAAGCTTGTGTGTAGTGTAGTGTTGTGTAGTGTATAGTAGTGTAGTGTATAGTAGTGTAGTTTAGTGTAGTGTATAGTAGTGTAGTGTATAGTAGTGTAGTGTAGTGTATAGTAGTGTAGTGTATAGTAGTGTATAGTAGTGTAGTGTATAGTAGTGTAGTGTATAGTAGTGTAGTGTAGTGTATAGTAGTGTAGTGTATAGTGTAGTGTAGTGTATAGTAGTGTAGTGTAGTGTATAGTAGTGTAGTGTAGTGTAGTGTGGTGTAGTGTAGTGTATTGTATTGTAGTGTATTGTAGTGTAGTGTATTGTAGTGCAGTGTAGTGTAGTGTATAGTATAGTAGTGTAGTGTACAATAGTGTAGTGTATTGTAGTGTAGTGTATAGTAGTGTAGTGTGGTGTAGTGTAGTGTATTGTATTGTAGTGTATTCTAGTGTAGTGTAGTGTATTGTAGTGCAGTGTAGTGTAGTGTATAGTATAGTAGTTGTATTGCAGTGTATAGTAGTGTAGTGTAGTGTAGTGTATAGTAGTGTAGTGTAGTGTATAGTAGTGTAGTGTAGTGTATAGTAGTGTAGTGTATAGTATAGTAGTGTAGTGTAGTGTATAGTAGTGCAGTGTCAGTGTATGGTAGTGTATAGTAGTCTAGTGTAATTGTATAGTAGTGTAGTGATAGTAGTGTCAGTGTATAGTTGTGTAGTGTAGTGTAGTGTATATTAGTGTATTGTATGTGTAGGTGTAAAGGGTGTAGTGTGAGTGTAGTGTAGTGTATATTGAGTGTGTTGTAGTGTAGTGTAAAGGTGTAGTGTAGTGTATAGTAGTGTAGTGTAGTGTGGTGTATAGTAGTGTAGTGTATAGTAGTGTAGTGTAGTGTAGTGTATAGTAGTGTAGTGTATATTAGTGTAGTGTAGTGTGTATAGTAGTGTAGTGTATAGTAGTGTAGTGTAGTGTAGTGTATGGTAGTGGTGAGTGTAGTGTGGTGTAGTGTAGTGTAGTGTAAAGGAGTGTAGCGTAGTGTAGT
>NC_088407.1:7465466-7582966 GCF_034236695.1 Oncorhynchus nerka
AGTATAACCTACTAGACAGGGAGGTCAGTATAACCTACTAGACAGGTCAGTATAACCTACTAGACAGGTCAGTATAACCTACTAGACAGGAGGTCAGTATAACCTACTAGACAGGGAGGTCAGTATAACCTACTAGACAGGTCAGTATAACCTACTAGACAGGGAGGTCAGTATAACCTACTAGACAGGGAGGTCAGTATAACCTACTAGACAGGGAGGTCAGTATAACCTACTAGACAGGGAGGTCAGTATAACCTACTAGACAGGGACAGGGAGGTCAGTATAACCTACTAGACAGGGAGGTCAGTATAACCTACTAGACAGGGAGGTCAGTATAACCTACTAGACAGGTCAGTATAACCTACTAGACAGGGAGGTCAGTATAACCTACTAGACAGGTCAGTATAACCTACTAGACAGAGGTCAGTATAACCTACTAGACAGGGAGGGTCAGTATAACCTACTAGACAGGTCAGTATAACCTACTAGACAGGGAGGTCAGTATAACCTACTAGACAGGGAGGTCAGTATAACCTACTAGACAGGTCAGTATAACCTACTAGACAGGTCAGTATAACCTACTAGACAGGTCAGTATAACCTACTAGACAGGGAGGTCAGTATAACCTACTAGACAGGGAGGTCAGTATAACCTACTAGACAGGTCAGTATAACCTACTAGACAGGGAGGTCAGTATAACCTACTAGACAGGGAGGTCAGTATAACCTACTAGACAGGGAGGTCAGTATAACCTACTAGACAGGAGGTCAGTATAACCTACTAGACAGGAGGTCAGTATAACCTACTAGACAGGTCAGTATAACCTACTAGACAGGTCAGTATAACCTACTAGACAGGTCAGGACAGGGAGGTCAGTATAACCTACTAGACAGGTCAGTATAACCTACTAGACAGGGAGGTCAGTATAACCTACTAGACAGGTCAGTATAACCTACTAGACAGGTCAGTATAACCTACTAGACAGGGAGGTCAGTATAACCTACTAGACAGGTCAGTATAACCTACTAGACAGGAGGTCAGTATAACCTACTAGACAGGGAGGTCAGTATAACCTACTAGACAGGGAGGTCAGTATAACCTACTAGACAGGGAGGTCAGTATAACCTACTAGACAGGTCAGTATAACCTACTAGACAGGGAGGTCAGTATAACCTACTAGACAGGTCAGTATAACCTACTAGACAGGGAGGTCAGTATAACCTACTAGACAGGGTATAACCTACTAGACAGGTCAGTAGGTCAGTATAACCTACTAGACAGGAGGTCATATAACCTACTAGACAGGGAGGTCAGTATAACCTACTAGACAGGGAGGTCAGTATAACCTACTAGACAGGTCAGTATAACCTACTAGACAGGTCAGTATAACCTACTAGACAGGAGGTCAGTATAACCTACTAGACAGGAGGTCAGTATAACCTACTAGACAGGGAGGTCAGTATAACCTACTAGACAGGTCAGTATAACCTACTAGACAGGTCAGTATAACCTACTAGACAGGTCAGTATAACCTACTAGACAGGGAGGTCAGTATAACCTACTAGACAGGGAGGTCAGTATAACCTACTAGACAGGTCAGTATAACCTACTAGACAGGGAGGTCAGTATAACCTACTAGACAGGTCAGTATAACCTACTAGACAGGGAGGTCAGTATAACCTACTAGACAGGAGGTATAAACCTACTAGACAGGGAGGTCAGTATAACCTACTAGACAGGTCAGTATAACCTACTAGACAGGTCAGTATAACCTACTAGACAGGGAGGTCAGTATAACCTACTAGACAGGTCAGTATAACCTACTAGACAGGGAGGTCAGTATAACCTACTAGACAGGGAGGTCAGTATAACCTACTAGACAGGGAGGTCAGTATAACCTACTAGACAGGGAGGTCAGTATAACCTACTAGACAGGTCAGTATAACCTACTAGACAGGAGGTCAGTATAACCTACTAGACAGGGAGGTCAGTATAACCTACTAGACAGGGAGGTCAGTATAACCTACTAGACAGGAGGTCAGTATAACCTACTAGACAGGTCAGTATAACCTACTAGACAGGTCAGTATAACCTAGGGATAACCTACTAGACAGGGAGGTCAGTATAACCTACTAGACAGGGAGGTCAGTATAACCTACTAGACAGGTCAGTATAACCTACTAGACAGGTCAGTATAACCTACTAGACAGGGAGGTCAGTATAACCTACTAGACAGGGAGGTCAGTATAACCTACTAGACAGGGAGGTCAGTATAACCTACTAGACAGGTCAGTATAACCTACTAGACAGGGAGGTCAGTATAACCTACTAGAGGTCAGTATAACCTACTAGACAGGAGGTCAGTATAACCTACTAGACAGGAGGTCAGTATAACCTACTAGACAGGGAGGTCAGTATAACCTACTAGACAGGTCAGTATAACCTACTAGACAGGTCAGTATAACCTACTAGACAGGGAGGTCAGTATAACCTACTAGACAGGGTAGGTCAGTATAACCTACTAGACAGGGAGGTCAGTATAACCTACTAGACAGGGAGGTCAGTATAACCTACTAGACAGGGAGGTCAGTATAACCTACTAGACAGGTCAGTATAACCTACTAGACAGGGAGGTCAGTATAACCTACTAGACAGGTCAGTATAACCTACTAGACAGGGAGGTCAGTATAACCTACTAGACAGGGAGGTCAGTATAACCTACTAGACAGGGAGGTCAGTATAACCTACTAGACAGGTCAGTATAACCTACTAGACAGGTCAGTATAACCTACTAGACAGGGAGGTCAGTATAACCTACTAGACAGGGAGGTCAGTATAACCTACTAGACAGGGAGGTCAGTATAACCTACTAGACAGGTCAGTATAACCTACTAGACAGGTCAGTATAACCTACTAGACAGGTCAGTATAACCTACTAGACAGGGAGGTCAGTATAACCTACTAGACAGGTCAGTATAACCTACTAGACAGGTCAGTATAACCTACTAGACAGGGAGGTCAGTATAACCTACTAGACAGGGAGGTCAGTATAACCTACTAGACAGGTCAGTATAACCTACTAGACAGGTCAGTATAACCTACTAGACAGGGAGGTCAGTATAACCTACTAGACAGGGAGGTCAGTATAACCTACTAGACAGGTCAGTATAACCTACTAGACAGGGAGGTCAGTATAACCTACTAGACAGGGAGGTCAGTATAACCTACTAGACAGGAGGTCAGTATAACCTACTAGACAGGGAGGTCAGTATAACCTACTAGACAGGGAGGTCAGTATAACCTACTAGACAGGGAGGTCAGTATAACCTACTAGACAGGGAGGTCAGTATAACCTACTAGACAGGGAGGTCAGTATAACCTACTAGACAGGTCAGTATAACCTACTAGACAGGTCAGTATAACCTACTAGACAGGGAGGTCAGTATAACCTACTAGACAGGGAGGTCAGTATAACCTACTAGACAGGGAGGTCAGTATAACCTACTAGACAGGTCAGTATAACCTACTAGACAGGTCAGTATAACCTACTAGACAGGGAGGTCAGTATAACCTACTAGACAGGGAGGTCAGTATAACCTACTAGACAGGGAGGTCAGTATAACCTACTAGACAGGTCAGTATAACCTACTAGACAGGGAGGTCAGTATAACCTACTAGACAGGTCAGTATAACCTACTAGACAGGGAGGTCAGTATAACCTACTAGACAGGTCAGTATAACCTACTAGACAGGGAGGTCAGTATAACCTACTAGACAGGTCAGTATAACCTACTAGACAGGGAGGTCAGTAACCTACTAGACAGGGAGGTCAGTATAACCTACTAGACAGGGAGGTCAGTATAACCTACTAGACAGGTCAGTATAACCTACTAGACAGGTCAGTATAACCTACTAGACAGGGAGGTCAGTATAACCTACTAGACAGGGAGGTCAGTATAACCTACTAGACAGGTCAGTATAACCTACTAGACAGGTCAGTATAACCTACTAGACAGGGAGGTATAACCTACTAGACAGGGAGGTCAGTATAACCTACTAGACAGGTCAGTATAACCTACTAGACAGGGAGGTCAGTATAACCTACTAGACAGGGAGGTCAGTATAACCTACTAGACAGGTCAGTATAACCTACTAGACAGGTCAGTATAACCTACTAGACAGGGAGGTCAGTATAACCTACTAGACAGGTCAGTATAACCTACTAGACAGGTCAGTATAACCTACTAGACAGGTCAGTATAACCTACTAGACAGGGAGGTCAGTATAACCTACTAGACAGGAGGTCAGTATAACCTACTAGACAGGGAGGTCAGTATAACCTACTAGACAGGTCAGTATAACCTACTAGACAGGGAGGTCAGTATAACCTACTAGACAGGTCAGTATAACCTACTAGACAGGGAGGTCAGTATAACCTACTAGACAGGGAGGTCAGTATAACCTACTAGACAGGGAGGTCAGTATAACCTACTAGACAGGGAGGTCAGTATAACCTACTAGACAGGGAGGTCAGTATAACCTACTAGACAGGGAGGTCAGTATAACCTACTAGACAGGTCAGTATAACCTACTAGACAGGTCAGTATAACCTACTAGACAGGTCAGTATAACCTACTAGACAGGGAGGTCAGTATAACCTACTAGACAGGTCAGTATAACCTACTAGACAGGGAGGTCAGTATAACCTACTAGACAGGGAGGTCAGTATAACCTACTAGACAGGTCAGTATAACCTACTAGACAGGTCAGTATAACCTACTAGACAGGGAGGTCAGTATAACCTACTAGACAGGTCAGTATAACCTACTAGACAGGGAGGTCAGTATAACCTACTAGACAGGTCAGTATAACCTACTAGACAGGTCAGTATAACCTACTAGACAGGGAGGTCAGTATAACCTACTAGACAGGGAGGTCAGTATAACCTACTAGACAGGGAGGTCAGTATAACCTACTAGACAGGTCAGTATAACCTACTAGACAGGGAGGTCAGTATAACCTACTAGACAGGGAGGTCAGTATAACCTACTAGACAGGGAGGTCAGTATAACCTACTAGACAGGGAGGTCAGTATAACCTACTAGACAGGGAGGTCAGTATAACCTACTAGACAGGTCAGTATAACCTACTAGACAGGGAGGTCAGTATAACCTACTAGACAGGGAGGTCAGTATAACCTACTAGACAGGTCAGTATAACCTACTAGACAGGTCAGTATAACCTACTAGACAGGGAGGTCAGTATAACCTACTAGACAGGGAGGTCAGTATAACCTACTAGACAGGGAGGTCAGTATAACCTACTAGACAGGTCAGTATAACCTACTAGACAGGGAGGTCAGTATAACCTACTAGACAGGTCAGTATAACCTACTAGACAGGGAGGTCAGTATAACCTACTAGACAGGGAGGTCAGTATAACCTACTAGACAGGGAGGTCAGTATAACCTACTAGACAGGGAGGTCAGTATAACCTACTAGACAGGTCAGTATAACCTACTAGACAGGGAGGTCAGTATAACCTACTAGACAGGGAGGTCAGTATAACCTACTAGACAGGTCAGTATAACCTACTAGACAGGGAGGTCAGTATAACCTACTAGACAGGGAGGTCAGTATAACCTACTAGACAGGGAGGTCAGTATAACCTACTAGACAGGGAGGTCAGTATAACCTACTAGACAGGGAGGTCAGTATAACCTACTAGACAGGTCAGTATAACCTACTAGACAGGGAGGTCAGTATAACCTACTAGACAGGGAGGTCAGTATAACCTACTAGACAGGGAGGTCAGTATAACCTACTAGACAGGGGTCAGTATAACCTACTAGACAGGTCAGTATAACCTACTAGACAGGGAGGTCAGTATAACCTACTAGACAGGGAGGTCAGTATAACCTACTAGACAGGGAGGTCAGTATAACCTACTAGACAGGGAGGTCAGTATAACCTACTAGACAGGTCAGTATAACCTACTAGACAGGGAGGTCAGTATAACCTACTAGACAGGGAGGTCAGTATAACCTACTAGACAGGGAGGTCAGTATAACCTACTAGACAGGTCAGTATAACCTACTAGACAGGTCAGTATAACCTACTAGACAGGGAGGTCAGTATAACCTACTAGACAGGGAGGTCAGTATAACCTACTAGACAGGTCAGTATAACCTACTAGACAGGGAGGTCAGTATAACCTACTAGACAGGTCAGTATAACCTACTAGACAGGGAGGTCAGTATAACCTACTAGACAGGGAGGTCAGTATAACCTACTAGACAGGTCAGTATAACCTACTAGACAGGTCAGTATAACCTACTAGACAGGGAGGTCAGTATAACCTACTAGACAGGTCAGTATAACCTACTAGACAGGGAGGTCAGTATAACCTACTAGACAGGTCAGTATAACCTACTAGACAGGTCAGTATAACCTACTAGACAGGGAGGTCAGTATAACCTACTAGACAGGGAGGTCAGTATAACCTACTAGACAGGGAGGTCAGTATAACCTACTAGACAGGTCAGTATAACCTACTAGACAGGTCAGTATAACCTACTAGACAGGGAGGTCAGTATAACCTACTAGACAGGTCAGTATAACCTACTAGACAGGTCAGTATAACCTACTAGACAGGGAGGTCAGTATAACCTACTAGACAGGGAGGTCAGTATAACCTACTAGACAGGTCAGTATAACCTACTAGACAGGGAGGTCAGTATAACCTACTAGACAGGGAGGTCAGTATAACCTACTAGACAGGTCAGTATAACCTACTAGACAGGGAGGTCAGTATAACCTACTAGACAGGTCAGTATAACCTACTAGACAGGGAGGTCAGTATAACCTACTAGACAGGGAGGTCAGTATAACCTACTAGACAGGGAGGTCAGTATAACCTACTAGACAGGTCAGTATAACCTACTAGACAGGGAGGTCAGTATAACCTACTAGACAGGGAGGTCAGTATAACCTACTAGACAGGGAGGTCAGTATAACCTACTAGACAGGTCAGTATAACCTACTAGACAGGGAGGTCAGTATAACCTACTAGACAGGTCAGTATAACCTACTAGACAGGGAGGTCAGTATAACCTACTAGACAGGGAGGTCAGTATAACCTACTAGACAGGAGGTCAGTATAACCTACTAGACAGGTCAGTATAACCTACTAGACAGGTCAGTATAACCTACTAGACAGGTCAGTATAACCTACTAGACAGGGAGGTCAGTATAACCTACTAGACAGGTCAGTATAACCTACTAGACAGGGAGGTCAGTATAACCTACTAGACAGGGAGGTCAGTATAACCTACTAGACAGGGAGGTCAGTATAACCTACTAGACAGGGAGGTCAGTATAACCTACTAGACAGGGAGGTCAGTATAACCTACTAGACAGGGAGTCAGTATAACCTACTAGACAGGGAGGTCAGTATAACCTACTAGACAGGGAGGTCAGTATAACCTACTAGACAGGGAGGTCAGTATAACCTACTAGACAGGGAGGTCAGTATAACCTACTAGACAGGTCAGTATAACCTACTAGACAGGGAGGTCAGTATAACCTACTAGACAGGTCAGTATAACCTACTAGACAGGGAGGTCAGTATAACCTACTAGACAGGGAGGTCAGTATAACCTACTAGACAGGGAGGTCAGTATAACCTACTAGACAGGGAGGTCAGTATAACCTACTAGACAGGGAGGTCAGTATAACCTACTAGACAGGGAGGTCAGTATAACCTACTAGACAGGGAGGTCAGTATAACCTACTAGACAGGTCAGTATAACCTACTAGACAGGGAGGTCAGTATAACCTACTAGACAGGTCAGTATAACCTACTAGACAGGGAGGTCAGTATAACCTACTAGACAGGTCAGTATAACCTACTAGACAGACAGGGACAGGTCAGTATAACCTACTAGACAGGTCAGTATAACCTACTAGACAGGGAGGTCAGTATAACCTACTAGACAGGGAGGTCAGTATAACCTACTAGACAGGTCAGTATAACCTACTAGACAGGTCAGTATAACCTACTAGACAGGGAGGTCAGTATAACCTACTAGACAGGGAGGTCAGTATAACCTACTAGACAGGGAGGTCAGTATAACCTACTAGACAGGGAGGTCAGTATAACCTACTAGACAGGTCAGTATAACCTACTAGACAGGTCAGTATAACCTACTAGACAGGGAGGTCAGTATAACCTACTAGACAGGGAGGTCAGTATAACCTACTAGACAGGGAGGTCAGTATAACCTACTAGACAGGGAGGTCAGTATAACCTACTAGACAGGGAGGTCAGTATAACCTACTAGACAGGGAGGTCAGTATAACCTACTAGACAGGGAGGTCAGTATAACCTACTAGACAGGGAGGTCAGTATAACCTACTAGACAGGGAGGTCAGTATAACCTACTAGACAGGGAGGTCAGTATAACCTACTAGACAGGGAGGTCAGTATAACCTACTAGACAGGTCAGTATAACCTACTAGACAGGGAGGTCAGTATAACCTACTAGACAGGTCAGTATAACCTACTAGACAGGTCAGTATAACCTACTAGACAGGGAGGTCAGTATAACCTACTAGACAGGTCAGTATAACCTACTAGACAGGTCAGTATAACCTACTAGACAGGGAGGTCAGTATAACCTACTAGACAGGGAGGTCAGTATAACCTACTAGACAGGTCAGTATAACCTACTAGACAGGTCAGTATAACCTACTAGACAGGGAGGTCAGTATAACCTACTAGACAGGGAGGTCAGTATAACCTACTAGACAGGTCAGTATAACCTACTAGACAGGTCAGTATAACCTACTAGACAGGGAGGTCAGTATAACCTACTAGACAGGGAGGTCAGTATAACCTACTAGACAGGGAGGTCAGTATAACCTACTAGACAGGGAGGTCAGTATAACCTACTAGACAGGGAGGTCAGTATAACCTACTAGACAGGTCAGTATAACCTACTAGACAGGTCAGTATAACCTACTAGGTCAGTATAACCTACTAGACAGGTCAGTATAACCTACTAGACAGGTCAGTATAACCTACTAGACAGGGAGGTCAGTATAACCTACTAGACAGGGAGGTCAGTATAACCTACTAGACAGGGAGGTCAGTATAACCTACTAGACAGGGAGGTCAGTATAACCTACTAGACAGGTCAGTATAACCTACTAGACAGGGAGTCAGTATAACCTACTAGACAGGTCAGTATAACCTACTAGACAGGAGGTCAGTATAACCTACTAGACAGGGAGGTCAGTATAACCTACTAGACAGGGAGGTCAGTATAACCTACTAGACAGGGAGGTATAACCTACTAGACAGGGAGGTCAGTATAACCTACTAGACAGGTCAGTATAACCTACTAGACAGGTCAGTATAACCTACTAGACAGGGAGGTCAGTATAACCTACTAGACAGGGAGGTCAGTATAACCTACTAGACAGGTCAGTATAACCTACTAGACAGGGAGGTCAGTATAACCTACTAGACAGGGAGGTCAGTATAACCTACTAGACAGGGAGGTCAGTATAACCTACTAGACAGGTCAGTATAACCTACTAGACAGGTCAGTATAACCTACTAGACAGGGAGGTCAGTATAACCTACTAGACAGGGAGGTCAGTATAACCTACTAGACAGGGAGGTCAGTATAACCTACTAGACAGGGAGGTCAGTATAACCTACTAGACAGGTCAGTATAACCTACTAGACAGGGAGGTCAGTATAACCTACTAGACAGGTCAGTATAACCTACTAGACAGGGAGGTCAGTATAACCTACTAGACAGGTCAGTATAACCTACTAGACAGGTCAGTATAACCTACTAGACAGGGAGGTCAGTATAACCTACTAGACAGGTCAGTATAACCTACTAGACAGGTCAGTATAACCTACTAGACAGGGAGGTCAGTATAACCTACTAGACAGGTCAGTATAACCTACTAGACAGGGAGGTCAGTATAACCTACTAGACAGGGAGGTCAGTATAACCTACTAGACAGGGAGGTCAGTATAACCTACTAGACAGGGAGGTCAGTATAACCTACTAGACAGGTCAGTATAACCTACTAGACAGGTCAGTATAACCTACTAGACAGGGAGGTCAGTATAACCTACTAGACAGGGAGGTCAGTATAACCTACTAGACAGGGAGGTCAGTATAACCTACTAGACAGGGAGGTCAGTATAACCTACTAGACAGGTCAGTATAACCTACTAGACAGGTCAGTATAACCTACTAGACAGGGAGGTCAGTATAACCTACTAGACAGGGAGGTCAGTATAACCTACTAGACAGGGAGGTCAGTATAACCTACTAGACAGGGAGGTCAGTATAACCTACTAGACAGGGAGGTCAGTATAACCTACTAGACAGGTCAGTATAACCTACTAGACAGGTCAGGTCAGTATAACCTACTAGACAGGTCAGTATAACCTACTAGACAGGGAGGTCAGTATAACCTACTAGACAGGGTAGGGGAGGTCAGTATAACCTACTAGACAGGGAGGTCAGTATAACCTACTAGACAGGTCAGTATAACCTACTAGACAGGTCAGTATAACCTACTAGACAGGGAGGGAGGTCAGTATAACCTACTAGACAGGGAGGTCAGTATAACCTACTAGACAGGGAGGTCAGTATAACCTACTAGACAGGTCAGTATAACCTACTAGACAGGTCAGTATAACCTACTAGACAGGTCAGTATAACCTAGACAGGGAGGTCAGTATAACCTACTAGACAGGGAGGTCAGTATAACCTACTAGACAGGGAGGTCAGTATAACCTACTAGACAGGGAGGTCAGTATAACCTACTAGACAGGTCAGTATAACCTACTAGACAGGGAGGTCAGTATAACCTACTAGACAGGGAGGTCAGTATAACCTACTAGACAGGTCAGTATAACCTACTAGACAGGGAGGTCAGTATAACCTACTAGACAGGGAGGTCAGTATAACCTACTAGACAGGGAGGTCAGTATAACCTACTAGACAGGGAGGTCAGTATAACCTACTAGACAGGGAGGTCAGTATAACCTACTAGACAGGGAGGTCAGTATAACCTACTAGACAGGTCAGTATCACTAGACAGGGAGGTCAGTATAACCTACTAGACAGGAGGTCAGTATAACCTACTAGACAGGGAGGTCAGTATAACCTACTAGACAGGTCAGTATAACCTACTAGACAGGTCAGTATAACCTACTAGACAGGTCAGTATAACCTACTAGACAGGGAGGTCAGTATAACCTACTAGACAGGGAGGTCAGTATAACCTACTAGACAGGGAGGTCAGTATAACCTACTAGACAGGTCAGTATAACCTACTAGACAGGTCAGTATAACCTACTAGACAGGTCAGTATAACCTACTAGACAGGGAGGTCAGTATAACCTACTAGACAGGGAGGTCAGTATAACCTACTAGACAGGTCAGTATAACCTACTAGACAGGTCAGTATAACCTACTAGAGGTCAGTATAACCTACTAGACAGGGAGGTCAGTATAACCTACTAGACAGGGAGGTCAGTATAACCTACTAGACAGGAGGTACCTAGACAGGGAGGTCAGTATAACCTACTAGACAGGGAGGTCAGTATAACCTACTAGACAGGGAGGTCAGTATAACCTACTAGACAGGTCAGTATAACCTACTAGACAGGGAGGTCAGTATAACCTACTAGACAGGGAGGTCAGTATAACCTACTAGACAGGGAGGTCAGTATAACCTACTAGACAGGTCAGTATAACCTACTAGACAGGTCAGTATAACCTACTAGACAGGGAGGTCAGTATAACCTACTAGACAGGGAGGTCAGTATAACCTACTAGACAGGGAGGTCAGTATAACCTACTAGACAGGGAGGTCAGTATAACCTACTAGACAGGGAGGTCAGTATAACCTACTAGACAGGTCAGTATAACCTACTAGACAGGGAGGTCAGTATAACCTACTAGACAGGGAGGTCAGTATAACCTACTAGACAGGTCAGTATAAACCTACTAGACAGGTCAGTATAACCTACTAGACAGGAGGTCAGTATAACCTACTAGACAGGGAGGTCAGTATAACCTACTAGACAGGGAGGTCAGTATAACCTACTAGACAGGAGGTCAGTATAACCTACTAGACAGGGAGGTCAGTATAACCTACTAGACAGGTCAGTATAACCTACTAGACAGGGAGGTCAGTATAACCTACTAGACAGGTCAGTATAACCTACTAGACAGGGTAGACAGGTCAGTATAACCTACTAGACAGGGAGGTCAGTATAACCTACTAGACAGGGAGGTCAGTATAACCTACTAGACAGGGAGGTCAGTATAACCTACTAGACAGGGGTCAGTATAACCTACTAGACAGGTCAGTATAACCTACTAGACAGGGAGGTCAGTATAACCTACTAGACAGGTCAGTATAACCTACTAGACAGAGAGGTCAGTATAACCTACTAGACAGGGAGGTCAGTATAACCTACTAGACAGGTCAGTATAACCTACTAGACAGGGAGGTCAGTATAACCTACTAGACAGGGAGGTCAGTATAACCTACTAGACAGGGAGGTCAGTATAACCTACTAGACAGGGAGGTCAGTATAACCTACTAGACAGGTCAGTATAACCTACTAGACAGGTCAGTATAACCTACTAGACAGGGAGGTCAGTATAACCTACTAGACAGGGAGGTCAGTATAACCTACTAGACAGGGAGGTCAGTATAACCTACTAGACAGGGAGGTCAGTATAACCTACTAGACAGGTCAGTATAACCTACTAGACAGGGAGGTCAGTATAACCTACTAGACAGGGAGGTCAGTATAACCTACTAGACAGGTCAGTATAACCTACTAGACAGGTCAGTATAACCTACTAGACAGGTCAGTATAACCTACTAGACAGGGAGGTCAGTATAACCTACTAGACAGGGAGGTCAGTATAACCTACTAGACAGGTCAGTATAACCTACTAGACAGGGAGGTCAGTATAACCTACTAGACAGGTCAGTATAACCTACTAGACAGGTCAGTATAACCTACTAGACAGGTCAGTATAACCTACTAGACCTAGGGAGGTCAGTATAACCTACTAGACAGGGAGGTCAGTATAACCTACTAGACAGGTCAGTATAACCTACTAGACAGGTCAGTATAACCTACTAGACAGGTCAGTATAACCTACTAGACAGGTCAGTATAACCTACTAGACAGGGAGGTCAGTATAACCTACTAGACAGGTCAGTATAACCTACTAGACAGGGAGGTCAGTATAACCTACTAGACAGGTCAGTATAACCTACTAGACAGGGAGGTCAGTATAACCTACTAGACAGGTCAGTATAACCTACTAGACAGGGAGGTCAGTATAACCTACTAGACAGGTCAGTATAACCTACTAGACAGGGAGGTCAGTATAACCTACTAGACAGGGAGGTCAGTATAACCTACTAGACAGGTCAGTATAACCTACTAGACAGGGAGGTCAGTATAACCTACTAGACAGGGAGGTCAGTATAACCTACTAGACAGGGAGGTCAGTATAACCTACTAGACAGGGAGGTCAGTATAACCTACTAGACAGGTCAGTATAACCTACTAGACAGGTCAGTATAACCTACTAGACAGGTCAGTATAACCTACTAGACAGGGAGGTCAGTATAACCTACTAGACAGGGAGGTCAGTATAACCTACTAGACAGGGAGGTCAGTATAACCTACTAGACAGGGAGGTCAGTATAACCTACTAGACAGGTCAGTATAACCTACTAGACAGGTCAGTATAACCTACTAGACAGGGAGGTCAGTATAACCTACTAGACAGGGTATAACCTACTAGACAGGGAGGTCAGTATAACCTACTAGACAGGTCAGTATAACCTACTAGACAGGGAGGTCAGTATAACCTACTAGACAGGGAGGTCAGTATAACCTACTAGACAGGGAGGTCAGTATAACCTACTAGACAGGTCAGTATAACCTACTAGACAGGGAGGTCACCTACTAGGGAGGTCAGTATAACCTACTAGACAGGGAGGTCAGTATAACCTACTAGACAGGTCAGTATAACAGGACAGGTCAGTATAACCTACTAGACAGGGAGGTCAGTAGACAGGTCAGTATAACCTACTAGACAGGTCAGTATAACCTACTAGACAGGTCAGTATAACCTACTAGACAGGGAGGTCAGTATAACCTACTAGACAGGGAGGTCAGTATAACCTACTAGACAGGAGGTCAGTATAACCTACTAGACAGGTCAGTATAACCTACTAGACAGGGAGGTCAGTACAGGTAGTATAACCTACTAGACAGGTCAGTATAACCTACTAGACAGGGAGGTCAGTATAACCTACTAGACAGGTCAGTATAACCTACTAGACAGGGAGGTCAGTATAACCTACTAGACAGGGAGGTCAGTATAACCTACTAGACAGGTCAGTATAACCTACTAGACAGGAGGTCAGTATAACCTACTAGACAGGGAGGTCAGTATAACCTACTAGACAGGGAGGTCAGTATAACCTACTAGACAGGTCAGTATAACCTACTAGACAGGGAGGTCAGTATAACCTACTAGACAGGGAGGTCAGTATAACCTACTAGACAGGTCAGTATAACCTACTAGACAGGTCAGTATAACCTACTAGACAGGTAACCTAGACAGGTCAGTATAACCTACTAGACAGGGAGGTCAGTATAACCTACTAGACAGGGAGGTCAGTATAACCTACTAGACAGGGAGGTCAGTATAACCTACTAGACAGGGAGGTCAGTATAACCTACTAGACAGGGAGGTCAGTATAACCTACTAGACAGGTCAGTATAACCTACTAGACAGGGAGGTCAGTATAACCTACTAGACAGGGAGGTCAGTATAACCTACTAGACAGGTCAGTATAACCTACTAGACAGGGAGGTCAGTATAACCTACTAGACAGGTCAGTATAACCTACTAGACAGGGAGGTCAGTATAACCTACTAGACAGGGAGGTCAGTATAACCTACTAGACAGGAGGTCAGTATAACCTACTAGACAGGTCAGTATAACCTACTAGACAGGGAGGTCAGTATAACCTACTAGACAGGAGGTCAGTATAACCTACTAGACAGGGAGGTCAGTATAACCTACTAGACAGGGAGGTCAGTATAACCTACTAGACAGGGAGGTCAGTATAACCTACTAGACAGGGAGGTCAGTATAACCTACTAGACAGGTCAGTATAACCTACTAGACAGGTCAGTATAACCTACTAGACAGGGAGGTCAGTATAACCTACTAGACAGGTCAGTATAACCTACTAGACAGGGAGGTCAGTATAACCTACTAGACAGGTCAGTATAACCTACTAGACAGGGAGTTCAGTATAACCTACTAGACAGGGAGGTCAGTATAACCTACTAGACAGGGAGGTCAGTATAACCTACTAGACAGGTCAGTATAACCTACTAGACAGGGAGGTCAGTATAACCTACTAGACAGGTCAGTATAACCTACTAGACAGGGAGGTCAGTATAACCTACTAGACAGGTCAGTATAACCTACTAGACAGGTCAGTATAACCTACTAGACAGGTCAGTATAACCTACTAGACAGGGAGGTCAGTATAACCTACTAGACAGGCCAGTATAACCTACTAGACAGGGAGGTCAGTATAACCTTCTAGACAGGGAGGTCAGTATAACCTACTAGACAGGGAGGTCAGTATAACCTACTAGACAGGTCAGTATAACCTACTAGACAGGTCAGTATAACCTACTAGACAGGGAGGTCAGTATAACCTACTAGACAGGTCAGTATAACCTACTAGACAGGTAGGTCAGTATAACCTACTAGACAGGTCAGTATAACCTACTAGACAGGGAGGTCAGTATAACCTACTAGACAGGTCAGTATAACCTACTAGACAGGGAGGTCAGTATAACCTACTAGACAGGTCAGTATAACCTACTAGACAGGGAGGTCAGTATAACCTACTAGACAGGGAGGTCAGTATAACCTACTAGACAGGGAGGTCAGTATAACCTACTAGACAGGGTATAACCTACTAGACAGGTCAGTATAACCTACTAGACAGGGAGGTCAGTATAACCTACTAGACAGGGAGGTCAGTATAACCTACTAGACAGGTCAGTATAACCTACTAGACAGGTCAGTATAACCTACTAGACAGGTCAGTATAACCTAACCAGTACTACAGTATAACCTACTAGACAGGGAGGTCAGTATAACCTACTAGACAGGGAGGTCAGTATAACCTACTAGACAGGGAGGTCAGTATAACCTACTAGACAGGTCAGTATAACCTACTAGACAGGGAGGTCAGTATAACCTACTAGACAGGGAGGTCAGTATAACCTACTAGACAGGTCAGTATAACCTACTAGACAGGTCAGTATAACCTACTAGACAGGGAGGTCAGTATAACCTACTAGACAGGGAGGTCAGTATAACCTACTAGACAGGGAGGTCAGTATAACCTACTAGACAGGTCAGTATAACCTACTAGACAGGGAGGTCAGTATAACCTACTAGACAGGTCAGTATAACCTACTAGACAGGGAGGTCAGTATAACCTACTAGACAGGGAGGTCAGTATAACCTACTAGACAGGGAGGTCAGTATAACCTACTAGACAGGTCAGTATAACCTACTAGACAGGGAGGTCAGTATAACCTACTAGACAGGTCAGTATAACCTACTAGACAGGGAGGTCATAAACCTACTAGACAGGTCAGTATAACCTACTAGACAGGGAGGTCAGTATAACCTACTAGACAGGTCAGTATAACCTACTAGACAGGTCAGTATAACCTACTAGACAGGGAGGTCAGTATAACCTACTAGACAGGGAGGTCAGTATAACCTACTAGACAGGGAGGTCAGTATAACCTACTAGACAGGAGGTCAGTATAACCTACTAGACAGGTCAGTATAACCTACTAGACAGGTCAGTATAACCTACTAGACAGGGAGGTCAGTATAACCTACTAGACAGGGAGGTCAGTATAACCTACTAGACAGGTCAGTATAACCTACTAGACAGGTCAGTATAACCTACTAGACAGGTCAGTATAACCTACTAGACAGGGAGGTCAGTATAACCTACTAGACAGGGAGGTCAGTATAACCTACTAGACAGGGAGGTCAGTATAACCTACTAGACAGGGAGGTCAGTATAACCTACTAGACAGGTCAGTATAACCTACTAGACAGGTCAGTATAACCTACTAGACAGGGAGGTCAGTATAACCTACTAGACAGGGAGGTCAGTATAACCTACTAGACAGGTCAGTATAACCTACTAGACAGGGTGGTCAGTATAACCTACTAGACAGGGAGGTCAGTATAACCTACTAGACAGGTCAGTATAACCTACTAGACAGGTCAGTATAACCTACTAGACAGGGAGGTCAGTATAACCTACTAGACAGGGAGGTCAGTATAACCTACTAGACAGGTCAGTATAACCTACTAGACAGGGAGGTCAGTATAACCTACTAGACAGGGAGGTCAGTATAACCTACTAGACAGGTCAGTATAACCTACTAGACAGGTCAGTATAACCTACTAGACAGGTCAGTATAACCTACTAGACAGGGAGGTCAGTATAACTACTAGACAGGGAGGTCAGTATAACCTACTAGACAGGTCAGTATAACCTACTAGACAGGGAGGTCAGTATAACCTACTAGACAGGTCAGTATAACCTACTAGACAGGTCAGTATAACCTACTAGACAGGTCAGTATAACCTACTAGACAGGTCAGTATAACCTACTAGACAGGGAGGTCAGTATAACCTACTAGACAGGGAGGTCAGTATAACCTACTAGACAGGTCAGTATAACCTACTAGACAGGGAGGTCAGTATAACCTACTAGACAGGGAGGTCAGTATAACCTACTAGACAGGGAGGTCAGTATAACCTACTAGACAGGTCAGTATAACCTACTAGACAGGTCAGTATAACCTACTAGACAGGTCAGTATAACCTACTAGACAGGGAGGTCAGTATAACCTACTAGACAGGGAGGTCAGTATAACCTACTAGACAGGGAGGTCAGTATAACCTAGACAGGTCTAGATAACCTACTAGGGAGGTCAGTATAACCTACTAGACAGGGAGGTCAGTATAACCTACTAGACAGGGAGGACAGGGAGGTCAGTATAACCTACTAGACAGGGAGGTCAGTATAACCTACTAGACAGGGAGGTCAGTATAACCTACTAGACAGGGAGGTCAGTATAACCTACTAGACAGGTCAGTATAACCTACTAGACAGGGAGGTCAGTATAACCTACTAGACAGGTCAGTATAACCTACTAGACAGGGAGGTCAGTATAACCTACTAGACAGGGAGGTCAGTATAACCTACTAGACAGGTCAGTATAACCTACTAGACAGGTCAGTATAACCTACTAGACAGGGAGGTCAGTATAACCTACTAGACAGGTCAGTATAACCTACTAGACAGGGAGGTCAGTATAACCTACTAGACAGGTCAGTATAACCTACTAGACAGGGAGGTCAGTATAACCTACTAGACAGGGAGGTCAGTATAACCTACTAGACAGGGAGGTCAGTATAACCTACCAGGTCAGTATAACCTACTAGACAGGGAGGTCAGTATAACCTACTAGACAGGTCAGTATAACCTACTAGACAGGGAGGTCAGTATAACCTACTAGACAGGTCAGTATAACCTACTAGACAGGTCAGTATAACCTACTAGACAGGTCAGTATAACCTACTAGACAGGTCAGTATAACCTACTAGACAGGTCAGTATAACCTACTAGACAGGGAGGTCAGTATAACCTACTAGACAGGGAGGTCAGTATAACCTACTAGACAGGGAGGTCAGTATAACCTACTAGACAGGTCAGTATAACCTACTAGACAGGGAGGTCAGTATAACCTACTAGACAGGTCAGTATAACCTACTAGACAGGGAGGTCAGTATAACCTACTAGACAGGTCAGTATAACCTACTAGACAGGGAGGTCAGTATAACCTACTAGACAGGTCAGTATAACCTACTAGACAGGAGGTCAGTATAACCTACTAGACAGGTCAGTATAACCTACTAGACAGGGAGGTCAGTATAACCTACTAGACAGGTCAGTATAACCTACTAGACAGGGAGGTCAGTATAACCTACTAGACAGGGAGGTCAGTATAACCTACTAGACAGGTCAGTATAACCTACTAGACAGGTCAGTATAACCTACTAGACAGGGAGGTCAGTATAACCTACTAGACAGGGAGGTCAGTATAACCTACTAGACAGGGAGGTCAGTATAACCTACTAGACAGGTCAGTATAACCTACTAGACAGGTCAGTATAACCTACTAGATAATAACCTACTAGACAGGTCAGTATAACCTACTAGACAGGGAGGTCAGTATAACCTACTAGACAGGGAGGTCAGTATAACCTACTAGACAGGGAGGTCAGTATAACCTACTAGACAGGTCAGTATAACCTACTAGACAGGTCAGTATAACCTACTAGACAGGGAGGTCAGTATAACCTACTAGACAGGTCAGTATAACCTACTAGACAGGGAGGTCAGTATAACCTACTAGACAGGTCAGTATAACCTACTAGACAGGGAGGTCAGTATAACCTACTAGACAGGGAGGTCAGTATAACCTACTAGACAGGGAGGTCAGTATAACCTACTAGACAGGTCAGTATAACCTACTAGACAGGGAGGTCAGTATAACCTACTAGACAGGTCAGTATAACCTACTAGACAGGGAGGTCAGTATAACCTAACAGGAGGTCAGTATAACCTACTAGACAGGTCAGTATAACCTACTAGACAGGTCAGTATAACCTACTAGACAGGGAGGTCAGTATAACCTACTAGACAGGTCAGTATAACCTACTAGACAGGGAGGTCAGTATAACCTACTAGACAGGGAGGTCAGTATAACCTACTAGACAGGGAGGTCAGTATAACCTACTAGACAGGTCAGTATAACCTACTAGACAGGTCAGTATAACCTACTAGACAGGAGGTCAGTATAACCTACTAGACAGGGAGGTCAGTATAACCTACTAGACAGGGAGGTCAGTATAACCTACTAGACAGGGAGGTCAGTATAACCTACTAGACAGGTCAGTATAACCTACTAGACAGGTCAGTATAACCTACTAGACAGGTCAGTATAACCTACTAGACAGGGAGGTCAGTATAACCTACTAGACAGGGAGGTCAGTATAACCTACTAGACAGGGAGGTCAGTATAACCTACTAGACAGGGAGGTCAGTATAACCTACTAGACAGGTCAGTATAACCTACTAGACAGGTCAGTATAACCTACTAGACAGGGAGGTCAGTATAACCTACTAGACAGGGAGGTCAGTATAACCTACTAGACAGGTCAGTATAACCTACTAGACAGGTCAGTATAACCTACTAGACAGGTCAGTATAACCTACTAGACAGGTCAGTATAACCTACTAGACAGGGAGGTCAGTATAACCTACTAGACAGGTCAGTATAACCTACTAGACAGGGAGGTCAGTATAACCTACTAGACAGGGAGGTCAGTATAACCTACTAGACAGGGAGGTCAGTATAACCTACTAGACAGGTCAGTATAACCTACTAGACAGGTCAGTATAACCTACTAGACAGGTCAGTATAACCTACTAGACAGGGAGGTCAGTATAACCTACTAGACAGGGAGGTCAGTATAACCTACTAGACAGGTCAGTATAACCTACTAGACAGGTCAGTATAACCTACTAGACAGGGAGGTCAGTATAACCTACTAGACAGGGAGGTCAGTATAACCTACTAGACAGGGAGGTCAGTATAACCTACTAGACAGGTCAGTATAACCTACTAGACAGGTCAGTATAACCTACTAGACAGGTCTATAACCTACTAGACAGGGAGGTCAGTATAACCTACTAGACAGGGAGGTCAGTATAACCTACTAGACAGGGAGGTCAGTATAACCTACTAGACAGGGAGGTCAGTATAACCTACTAGACAGGTCAGTATAACCTACTAGACAGGTCAGTATAACCTACTAGACAGGGAGGTCAGTATAACCTACTAGACAGGTCAGTATAACCTACTAGACAGGTCAGTAGACAGGTCAGTATAACCTACTAGACAGGGAGGTCAGTATAACCTACTAGACAGGGTCAGTATAACCTACTAGACAGGGAGGTCAGTATAACCTACTAGACAGGGAGGTCAGTATAACCTACTAGACAGGGAGGTCAGTATAACCTACTAGACAGGTCAGTATAACCTACTAGACAGGAGGTCAGTATAACCTACTAGACAGGGTAGACAGTATAAACCTACTAGACAGGTCAGTCAGTATAACCTACTAGACAGGGAGGTCAGTATAACCTACTAGACAGGGAGGTCAGTATAACCTACTAGACAGGGAGGTCAGTATAACCTACTAGACAGGTCAGTATAACCTACTAGACAGGTCAGTATAACCTACTAGACAGGGAGGTCAGTATAACCTACTAGACAGGGAGGTCAGTATAACCTACTAGACAGGGAGGTCAGTATAACCTACTAGACAGGGAGGTCAGTATAACCTACTAGACAGGTCAGTATAACCTACTAGACAGGGAGGTCAGTATAACCTACTAGACAGGGAGGTCAGTATAACCTACTAGACAGGGAGGTCAGTATAACCTACTAGACAGGTCAGTATAACCTACTAGACAGGTCAGTATAACCTACTAGACAGGGAGGTCAGTATAACCTACTAGACAGGTCAGTATAACCTACTAGACAGGGAGGTCAGTATAACCTACTAGACAGGTCAGTATAACCTACTAGACAGGGAGGTCAGTATAACCTACTAGACAGGTCAGTATAACCTACTAGACAGGGAGGTCAGTATAACCTACTAGACAGGTCAGTATAACCTACTAGACAGGGAGGTCAGTATAACCTACTAGACAGGTCAGTATAACCTACTAGACAGGGAGGTCAGTATAACCTACTAGACAGGGAGGTCAGTATAACCTACTAGACAGGGAGGTCAGTATAACCTACTAGACAGGTCAGTATAACCTACTAGACAGGGAGGTCAGTATAACCTACTAGACAGGGAGGTCAGTATAACCTACTAGACAGGAGGTCAGTATAACCTACTAGACAGGTCAGTATAACCTACTAGACAGGTCAGTATAACCTACTAGACAGGTCAGTATAACCTACTAGACAGGGAGGTCAGTATAACCTACTAGACAGGGAGGTCAGTATAACCTACTAGACAGGGAGGTCAGTATAACCTACTAGACAGGGAGGTCAGTATAACCTACTAGACAGGTCAGTATAACCTACTAGACAGAGAGGTCAGTATAACCTACTAGACAGGGAGGTCAGTATAACCTACTAGACAGGTCAGTATAACCTACTAGACAGGGAGGTCAGTATAACCTACTAGACAGGTCAGTATAACCTACTAGACAGGTCAGTATAACCTACTAGACAGGGAGGTCAGTATAACCTACTAGACAGGGAGGTCAGTATAACCTACTAGACAGGTCAGTATAACCTACTAGACAGGGAGGTCAGTATAACCTACTAGACAGGTCAGTATAACCTACTAGACAGGTCAGTATAACCTACTAGACAGGTCAGTATAACCTACTAGACAGGTCAGTATAACCTACTAGACAGGGAGGTCAGTATAACCTACTAGACAGGGAGGTCAGTATAACCTACTAGACAGGGAGGTCAGTATAACCTACTAGACAGGGAGGTCAGTATAACCTACTAGACAGGGTGGTCAGTATAACCTACTAGACAGGGTGGTCAGTATAACCTACTAGACAGGTCAAACCTACTAGACAGGTCAGTATAACCTACTAGACAGGGAGGTCAGTATAACCTACTAGACAGGTCAGTATAACCTACTAGACAGGTCAGTATAACCTACTAGACAGGGAGGTCAGTATAACCTACTAGACAGGGTATAACCTACTAGACAGGTCAGTATAACCTACTAGACAGGTCAGTATAACCTACTAGACAGGTCAGTATAACCTACTAGACAGGAGGTCAGTATAACCTACTAGACAGGGAGGTCAGTATAACCTACTAGACAGGTCAGTATAACCTACTAGACAGGGAGGTCAGTATAACCTACTAGACAGGGAGGTCAGGGAGGTCAGTATAACCTACTAGACAGGGAGGTCAGTATAACCTACTAGACAGGGAGGTCAGTATAACCTACTAGACAGGTCAGTATAACCTACTAGACAGGTCAGTATAACCTACTAGACAGGGAGTCAGTATAACCTACTAGACAGGGAGGTCAGTATAACCTACTAGACAGGTCAGTATAACCTACTAGACAGGGAGGTCAGTATAACCTACTAGACAGGTCAGTATAACCTACTAGACAGGTAGTACCTACTAGACAGGGAGGTCAGTATAACCTACTAGACAGGTCAGTATAACCTACTAGACAGGTCAGTATAACCTACTAGACAGGGAGGTCAGTATAACCTACTAGACAGGTCAGTATAACCTACTAGACAGGGAGGTCAGTATAACCTACTAGACAGGTCAGTATAACCTACTAGACAGGTCAGTATAACCTACTAGACAGGTCAGTATAACCTACTAGACAGGTCAGTATAACCTACTAGACAGGGAGGTCAGTATAACCTACTAGACAGGAGGTCAGTATAACCTACTAGACAGGAGGTCAGTATAACCTACTAGACAGGTCAGTATAACCTACTAGACAGGTCAGTATAACCTACTAGACAGGGAGGTCAGTATAACCTACTAGACAGGGAGGTCAGTATAACCTACTAGACAGGTCAGTATAACCTACTAGACAGGGAGGTCAGTATAACCTACTAGACAGGGAGGTCAGTATAACCTACTAGACAGGGAGGTCAGTATAACCTACTAGACAGGTCAGTATAACCTACTAGACAGGTCAGTATAACCTACTAGACAGGTCAGTATAACCTACTAGACAGGTCAGTATAACCTACTAGACAGGGAGGTCAGTATAACCTACTAGACAGGGAGGTCAGTATAACCTACTAGACAGGGAGTATAACCTACTAGACAGGTCAGTATAACCTACTAGACAGGTCAGTATAACCTACTAGACAGGAGGTCAGTATAACCTACTAGACAGGAGGTCAGTATAACCTACTAGACAGGTCAGTATAACCTACTAGACAGGGAGGTCAGTATAACCTACTAGACAGGGAGGTCAGTATAACCTACTAGACAGGTCAGTATAACCTACTAGACAGGTCAGTCCTACTAGACAGGTCAGTATAACCTACTAGACAGGGAGGTCAGTATAACCTACTAGACAGGGAGGTCAGTATAACCTACTAGACAGGGAGGTCAGTATAACCTACTAGACAGGTCAGTATAACCTACTAGACAGGTCAGTATAACCTACTAGACAGGGAGGTCAGTATAACCTACTAGACAGGGAGGTCAGTATAACCTACTAGACAGGGAGGTCAGTATAACCTACTAGACAGGTCAGTATAACCTACTAGACAGGTCAGTATAACCTACTAGACAGGTCAGTATAACCTACTAGACAGGGAGGTCAGTATAACCTACTAGACAGGGAGGTCAGTATAACCTACTAGACAGGGAGGTCAGTATAACCTACTAGACAGGTCAGTATAACCTACTAGACAGGGAGGTCAGTATAACCTACTAGACAGGTCAGTATAACCTACTAGACAGGGAGGTCAGTATAACCTACTAGACAGGTCAGTATAACCTACTAGACAGGGAGGTCAGTATAACCTACTAGACAGGGAGGTCAGTATAACCTACTAGACAGGGAGGTCAGTATAACCTACTAGACAGGTCAGTATAACCTACTAGACAGGTCAGTATAACCTACTAGACAGGTCAGTATAACCTACTAGACAGGGAGGTCAGTATAACCTACTAGACAGGGAGGTCAGTATAACCTACTAGACAGGGAGGTCAGTATAACCTACTAGACAGGTCAGTATAACCTACTAGACAGGTCAGTATAACCTACTAGACAGGTCAGTATAACCTACTAGACAGGAGGTCAGTATAACCTACTAGACAGGGAGGTCAGTATAACCTACTAGACAGGTCAGTATAACCTACTAGACAGGGAGGTCAGTATAACCTACTAGACAGGTCAGTATAACCTACTAGACAGGTCAGTATAACCTACTAGACAGGGAGGTCAGTATAACCTACTAGACAGGGAGGTCAGTATAACCTACTAGACAGGGACAGGGAGGTCAGTATAACCTACTAGACAGGGAGGTCAGTATAACCTACTAGACAGGGAGGTCAGTATAACCTACTAGACAGGTCAGTATAACCTACTAGACAGGTCAGTATAACCTACTAGACAGGTCAGTATAACCTACTAGACAGGGAGGTCAGTATAACCTACTAGACAGGTCAGTATAACCTACTAGACAGGTCAGTATAACCTACTAGACAGGTCAGTATAACCTACTAGACAGGTCAGTATAACCTACTAGACAGGAGGTCAGTATAACCTACTAGACAGGTCAGTATAACCTACTAGACAGGTCAGTATAACCTACTAGACAGGGAGGTCAGTATAACCTACTAGACAGGTCAGTATAACCTACTAGACAGGGAGGTCAGTATAACCTACTAGACAGGTCAGTATAACCTACTAGACAGGTCAGTATAACCTACTAGACAGGTCAGTATAACCTACTAGACAGGGAGGTCAGTATAACCTACTAGACAGGTCAGTATAACCTACTAGACAGGTCAGTATAACCTACTAGACAGGAGGTCAGTATAACCTACTAGACAGGTCAGTATAACCTACTAGACAGGTCAGTATAACCTACTAGACAGGTCAGTATAACCTACTAGACAGGTCAGTATAACCTACTAGACAGGTCAGTATAACCTACTAGACAGGGAGGTCAGTATAACCTACTAGACAGGTCAGTATAACCTACTAGACAGGTCAGTATAACCTACTAGACAGGGAGGTCAGTATAACCTACTAGACAGGTCAGTATAACCTACTAGACAGGTCAGTATAACCTACTAGACAGGTCAGTATAACCTACTAGACAGGTCAGTATAACCTACTAGACAGGGAGGTCAGTATAACCTACTAGACAGGTCAGTATAACCTACTAGACAGGTCAGTATAACCTACTAGACAGGTCAGTATAACCTACTAGACAGGTCAGTATAACCTACTAGACAGGGAGGTCAGTATAACCTACTAGACAGGGAGGTCAGTATAACCTACTAGACAGGTCAGTATAACCTACTAGACAGGTCAGTATAACCTACTAGACAGGGAGGTCAGTATAACCTACTAGACAGGTCAGTATAACCTACTAGACAGGTCAGTATAACCTACTAGACAGGTCAGTATAACCTACTAGACAGGGAGGTCAGTATAACCTACTAGACAGGGAGGTCAGTATAACCTACTAGACAGGTCAGTATAACCTACTAGACAGGTCAGTATAACCTACTAGACAGGTCAGTATAACCTACTAGACAGGGAGGTCAGTATAACCTACTAGACAGGGAGGTCAGTATAACCTACTAGACAGGGAGGTCAGTATAACCTACTAGACAGGGAGGTCAGTATAACCTACTAGACAGGTCAGTATAACCTACTAGACAGGTCAGTATAACCTACTAGACAGGTCAGTATAACCTACTAGACAGGGAGGTCAGTATAACCTACTAGACAGGTCAGTATAACCTACTAGACAGGGAGGTCAGTATAACCTACTAGACAGGTCAGTATAACCTACTAGACAGGTCAGTATAACCTACTAGACAGGGAGGTCAGTATAACCTACTAGACAGGTCAGTATAACCTACTAGACAGGGAGGTCAGTATAACCTACTAGACAGGGAGGTCAGTATAACCTACTAGACAGGGAGGTCAGTATAACCTACTAGACAGGAGGTCAGTATAACCTACTAGACAGGTCAGTATAACCTACTAGACAGGTCAGTATAACCTACTAGACAGGTCAGTATAACCTACTAGACAGGAGGTCAGTATAACCTACTAGACAGGTCAGTATAACCTACTAGACAGGTCAGTATAACCTACTAGACAGGTCAGTATAACCTACTAGACAGGTCAGTATAACCTACTAGACAGGTCAGTATAACCTACTAGACAGGTCAGTATAACCTACTAGACAGGTCAGTATAACCTACTAGACAGGGAGGTCAGTATAACCTACTAGACAGGTCAGTATAACCTACTAGACAGGGAGGTCAGTATAACCTACTAGACAGGTCAGTATAACCTACTAGACAGGTCAGTATAACCTACTAGACAGGTCAGTATAACCTACTAGACAGGGAGGTCAGTATAACCTACTAGACAGGTCAGTATAACCTACTAGACAGGTCAGTATAACCTACTAGACAGGGAGGTCAGTATAACCTACTAGACAGGTCAGTATAACCTACTAGACAGGTCAGTATAACCTACTAGACAGGTCAGTATAACCTACTAGACAGGTCAGTATAACCTACTAGACAGGTCAGTATAACCTACTAGACAGGGAGGTCAGTATAACCTACTAGACAGGTCAGTATAACCTACTAGACAGGTCAGTATAACCTACTAGACAGGGAGGTCAGTATAACCTACTAGACAGGTCAGTATAACCTACTAGACAGGTCAGTATAACCTACTAGACAGGTCAGTATAACCTACTAGACAGGTCAGTATAACCTACTAGACAGGGAGGTCAGTATAACCTACTAGACAGGTCAGTATAACCTACTAGACAGGTCAGTATAACCTACTAGACAGGTCAGTATAACCTACTAGACAGGTCAGTATAACCTACTAGACAGGGAGGTCAGTATAACCTACTAGACAGGTCAGTATAACCTACTAGACAGGTCAGTATAACCTACTAGACAGGTCAGTATAACCTACTAGACAGGTCAGTATAACCTACTAGACAGGTCAGTATAACCTACTAGACAGGTCAGTATAACCTACTAGACAGGTCAGTATAACCTACTAGACAGGGAGGTCAGTATAACCTACTAGACAGGTCAGTATAACCTACTAGACAGGTCAGTATAACCTACTAGACAGGAGGTCAGTATAACCTACTAGACAGGTCAGTATAACCTACTAGACAGGTCAGTATAACCTACTAGACAGGTCAGTATAACCTACTAGACAGGTCAGTATAACCTACTAGACAGGTCAGTATAACCTACTAGACAGGGAGGTCAGTATAACCTACTAGACAGGTCAGTATAACCTACTAGACAGGTCAGTATAACCTACTAGACAGGGAGGTCAGTATAACCTACTAGACAGGTCAGTATAACCTACTAGACAGGTCAGTATAACCTACTAGACAGGTCAGTATAACCTACTAGACAGGTCAGTATAACCTACTAGACAGGTCAGTATAACCTACTAGACAGGGAGGTCAGTATAACCTACTAGACAGGTCAGTATAACCTACTAGACAGGTCAGTATAACCTACTAGACAGGGAGGTCAGTATAACCTACTAGACAGGTCAGTATAACCTACTAGACAGGTCAGTATAACCTACTAGACAGGTCAGTATAACCTACTAGACAGGTCAGTATAACCTACTAGACAGGGAGGTCAGTATAACCTACTAGACAGGTCAGTATAACCTACTAGACAGGTCAGTATAACCTACTAGACAGGTCAGTATAACCTACTAGACAGGGAGGTCAGTATAACCTACTAGACAGGGAGGTCAGTATAACCTACTAGACAGGTCAGTATAACCTACTAGACAGGTCAGTATAACCTACTAGACAGGGAGGTCAGTATAACCTACTAGACAGGTCAGTATAACCTACTAGACAGGGAGGTCAGTATAACCTACTAGACAGGTCAGTATAACCTACTAGACAGGTCAGTATAACCTACTAGACAGGTCAGTATAACCTACTAGACAGGTCAGTATAACCTACTAGACAGGTCAGTATAACCTACTAGACAGGGAGGTCAGTATAACCTACTAGACAGGTCAGTATAACCTACTAGACAGGTCAGTATAACCTACTAGACAGGTCAGTATAACCTACTAGACAGGGAGGTCAGTATAACCTACTAGACAGGTCAGTATAACCTACTAGACAGGGAGGTCAGTATAACCTACTAGACAGGTCAGTATAACCTACTAGACAGGTCAGTATAACCTACTAGACAGGTCAGTATAACCTACTAGACAGGTCAGTATAATCTACTAGACAGGTCAGTATAACCTACTAGACAGGGAGGTCAGTATAACCTACTAGACAGGTTAGTATAACCTACTAGACAGGGAGGTCAGTATAACCTACTAGACAGGTCAGTATAACCTACTAGACAGGTCAGTATAACCTACTAGACAGGTCAGTATAACCTACTAGACAGGTCAGTATAACCTACTAGACAGGTCAGTATAACCTACTAGACAGGTCAGTATAACCTACTAGACAGGTCAGTATAACCTACTAGACATGGAGGTCAGTATAACCTACTAGACAGGTCAGTATAACCTACTAGACAGGTCAGTATAACCTACTACACAGGGAGGTCAGTATAACCTACTAGACAGGTCAGTATAACCTACTAGACAGGGAGGTCAGTATAACCTACTAGACAGGTCAGTATAACCTACTAGACAGGTCAGTATAACCTACTAGACAGGTCAGTATAACCTACTAGACAGGGAGGTCAGTATAACCTACTAGATAGGTCAGTATAACCTACTAGACAGGTCAGTATAACCTACTAGACAGGGAGGTCAGTATAACCTACTAGACAGGTCAGTATAACCTACTAGACAGGTCAGTATAACCTACTAGACAGGTCAGTATAACCTACTAGACAGGTCAGTATAATCTACTAGACAGGTCAGTATAACCTACTAGACAGGGAGGTCAGTATAACCTACTAGACAGGTCAGTATAACCTACTAGACAGGTCAGTATAACCTACTAGACAGGGAGGTCAGTATAACCTACTAGACAGGTCAGTATAACCTACTAGACAGGTCAGTATAATCTACTAGACAGGTCAGTATAACCTACTAGACAGGTCAGTATAACCTACTAGACAGGGAGGTCAGTATAACCTACTAGACAGGTCAGTATAACCTACTAGACAGGTCAGTATAACCTACTAGACAGGTCAGTATAACCTACTAGACAGGTCAGTATAACCTACTAGACAGGGAGGTCAGTATAACCTACTAGACAGGGAGGTCAGTATAACCTACTAGACAGGTCAGTATAACCTACTAGACAGGTCAGTATAACCTACTAGACAGGGAGGTCAGTATAACCTACTAGACAGGTCAGTATAACCTACTAGACAGGGAGGTCAGTATAACCTACTAGACAGGGAGGTCAGTATAACCTACTAGACAGGTCAGTATAACCTACTAGACAGGTCAGTATAACCTACTAGACAGGTCAGTATAACCTACTAGACAGGTCAGTTTAACCTACTAGACAGGTCAGTATAACCTACTAGACAGGTCAGTATAACCTACTAGACAGGGTATAACCTACTAGACAGTCAGTATAACCTACTAGACAGGGAGGTCAGTATAACCTACTAGACAGGGAGGTCAGTATAACCTACTAGACAGGGAGGTCAGTATAACCTACTAGACAGGTCAGTATAACCTACTAGACAGGTCAGTATAACCTACTAGACAGGTCAGTATAACCTACTAGACAGGTCAGTATAACCTACTAGACAGGGAGGTCAGTATAACCTACTAGACAGGTCAGTATAACCTACTAGACAGGTCAGTATAACCTACTAGACAGGTCAGTATAACCTACTAGACAGTCAGTATAACCTACTAGACAGGTCAGTATAACCTACTAGACAGGTCAGTATAACCTACTAGACAGGGAGTCAGTATAACCTACTAGACAGGTTAGGTCAGGGAGGTTTAACCTACTAGACAGGTCAGTATAACCTACTAGACAGGTCAGTATAACCTACTAGACAGGTCAGTATAACCTACTAGACAGGTCAGTATAACCTACTAGACATGGAGGTCAGTATAACCTACTAGACAGGTCAGTATAACCTACTAGACAGGTCAGTATAACCTACTACACAGGGAGGTCAGTATAACCTACTAGACAGGTCAGTATAACCTACTAGACAGGGAGGTCAGTATAACCTACTAGACAGGTCAGTATAACCTACTAGACAGGTCAGTATAACCTACTAGACAGGTCAGTATAACCTACTAGACAGGGAGGTCAGTATAACCTACTAGATAGGTCAGTATAACCTACTAGACAGGTCAGTATAACCTACTAGACAGGGAGGTCAGTATAACCTACTAGACAGGTCAGTATAACCTACTAGACAGGTCAGTATAACCTACTAGACAGGTCAGTATAACCTACTAGACAGGTCAGTATAATCTACTAGACAGGTCAGTATAACCTACTAGACAGGGAGGTCAGTATAACCTACTAGACAGGTCAGTATAACCTACTAGACAGGTCAGTATAACCTACTAGACAGGGAGGTCAGTATAACCTACTAGACAGGTCAGTATAACCTACTAGACAGGTCAGTATAATCTACTAGACAGGTCAGTATAACCTACTAGACAGGTCAGTATAACCTACTAGACAGGGAGGTCAGTATAACCTACTAGACAGGTCAGTATAACCTACTAGACAGGTCAGTATAACCTACTAGACAGGTCAGTATAACCTACTAGACAGGTCAGTATAACCTACTAGACAGGGAGGTCAGTATAACCTACTAGACAGGGAGGTCAGTATAACCTACTAGACAGGTCAGTATAACCTACTAGACAGGTCAGTATAACCTACTAGACAGGGAGGTCAGTATAACCTACTAGACAGGTCAGTATAACCTACTAGACAGGGAGGTCAGTATAACCTACTAGACAGGTCAGTATAACCTACTAGACAGGTCAGTATAACCTACTAGACAGGTCAGTATAACCTACTAGACAGGGAGGTCAGTATAACCTACTAGACAGTTCAGTATAACCTACTAGACAGGGAGGTCAGTATAACCTACTAGACAGGGAGGTCAGTATAACCTACTAGACAGGGAGGTCAGTATAACCTACTAGACAGGTCAGTATAACCTACTAGACATGGAGGTCAGTATAACCTACTAGACAGGGAGGTCAGTATAACCTACTAGACAGGTCAGTATAACCTACTAGACAGGGAGGTCAGTATAACCTACTAGACAGGTCAGTATAACCTACTAGACAGGTCAGTATAACCTACTAGACAGGTCAGTATAACCTACTAGACAGGTCAGTATAACCTACTAGACAGGTCAGTATAACCTAGTATAACCTACAGGGAGGTCAGTATAACCTACTAGATAGGTCAGTATAACCTACTAGACAGGTCAGTATAACCTACTAGACAGGGAGGTCAGTATAACCTACTAGACAGGTCAGTATAACCTACTAGACAGGTCAGTATAACCTACTAGACAGGTCAGTATAATCTACTAGACAGGTCAGTATAACCTACTAGACAGGTTAGTATAACCTACTAGACAGGTCAGTATAACCTACTAGACAGGTCAGTATAATCTACTAGACAGGTCAGTATAACCTACTAGACAGGTCAGTATAACCTACTAGACAGGGAGGTCAGTATAACCTACTAGACAGGTCAGTATAACCTACTAGACAGGTCAGTATAACCAGTGTGTTGGTTCTGTTGTAATGGTTGTTTCTTCTTCCAGGTGTGGCTGGAACAGTTGAAACCTCTTGCCAGTCAGATAAAGAGTAAGTCTGTGTTTTGTCGTGTGTGAGTGATTCGTAGTAACTGAGTGATAATGTGTACGGTGTCTTGTGAACGTTTTCACCCCGAATTTGTTGGCTTACAACTTAGAATTAAAATGTATTCTTGGTGGGTTTGTGTCATTTGATCTACACAACAACCTTCCACTTTGAAGATGCAAAAATATTTTTTATTTTGTAACAAACAACAAAGAAGACAATAATACAGAAAACTTTTCACCCCCACAAAGTCCATGCTTTGTAGAGCCACTTTTTGCATTACTTACAGCTGCAAGTCTCTTGGGGTATGTCTCTATAAGCTTGGTACATCTAGCCACTGGGGTTGTTGCCCATTCTTCAAGGTAAAACTGCTCCAGCTCCTTCAAGTTGGATGGGTTCTGCTGGTGTTCAACAATCTTTAAGTCATACCACAGATTCTCAATTGGATTGAGTTCTGGGCTTTGACTAGGCCATTCCAAGACATTTAAATGTTTCTCCTAAAACCACTCAAGTGTTGCTTTAGCAGTGTGCCTCCCAGTGGCTAGATGTACCAAGATATTCTTTCCATTGTTTAATAATGGATTTAATGGTGCTCTGTGGGACGTTCAACGTTTCTGATACTTTTTTTATAACCCAACCCTGATCTGTCCTTCTCCACAACTTTGTCCCTGACCTGTTTTGGAGAGTTGCTTGGGTCTTCATGGTGCCGCTTGCTTAGTGGTGTTGCAGACTCTAGGGCCTTTCAGTACAGGTGTATATATACTGAGATCATGTGACAGATCATGTGACACTTAGATTGTACTCTGGTGGACTTTATTGTGTGACTTCTGATGGTAATTGTTTGCACCATATCTTATTTAGGGGCTTCATAGCAAAGGGGGTGAACACATATTACACACAACACTTTTCCTTTTTTCATTTTTTAAAATAATTTTTGGAAACAAGTAATTCTTTTCATTTCACTTTCACCAATTTGGAAAATTGTGTGTCCATTACATGAAATCCAAATAAAAATGTATTTAAATAACAGGTTGTAATGCAACAAAATAGGAAAAAACGCCAAGGGGGATGAATACTTTTGCAAGGCACAGTATAGTTATTTTTCTTTCATTGTGGTTAACTTATCCCCCCCCTTCTCTTTCCTTACCTCTCTCCCTCTCCGTCTCCATCTCTCAGACACCAGTGATCTGTTCTTCAGATTCATTGTCAAGTTCTTTCCTCCAGACCCAGGACAGCTGCAGAGAAGACTCACAAGGTGTGTGTTTGAAGTGACGCGCCTTCCTCGGATACATTAGTCAGGGACAGTGTTTATATTAGTAGAGGATCCATCACGAGGGCCGTCGTCAGGGACAGTGTTTATATTAGTAGAGGATCCATCACTAGGGCCGTCGTCAGGGACAGTGTTTATATTAGTAGAGGATCCATCACTAGGGCCGTCGTCAGGGACAGTGTTTATATTAGTAGAGGATCCATCACTAGGGCCGTCGTCAGGGACAGTGTTTATATTAGTAGAGGATCCATCACTAGGGTCGTCGTCAGGGACAGTGTTTATATTAGTAGAAGATCCATCACTAGGGCCGTCGTCAGGGACAGTGTTTATATTAGTAGAGGATCCATCACTAGGGCCGTCGTCAGGGACAGTGTTTATATTAGTAGAGGATCCCATCACTAGGGCCGTCGTCAGGGACAGTGTTTATATTAGTAGAGGATCCATCACTAGGGCCGTCGTCAGGGACAGTGTTTATATTAGTAGAGGATCCCATCACTAGGGCCGTCGTCAGGGACAGTGTTTATATTAGTAGAGGATCCATCACTAGGGCCGTCGTCAGGGACAGTGTTTATATTAGTAGAGGATCCATCACTAGGGTCGTCGTCAGGGACAGTGTTTATATTAGTAGAGGATCCATCACTAGGGCCGTCGTCAGGGACAGTGTTTATATTAGTAGAGGATCCATCACTAGGGCCGTCGTCAGGGACAGTGTTTATATTAGTAGAGGATCCATCACTAGGGCCGTCGTCAGGGACAGTGTTTATATTAGTAGAGGATCCATCACTAGGGTCGTCGTCAGGGACAGTGTTTATATTAGTAGAGGATCCATCACTAGGGCCGTCGTCAGGGACAGTGTTTATATTAGTAGAGGATCCATCACTAGGGCCGTCGTCAGGGACAGTGTTTATATTAGTAGAGGATCCATCACTAGGGCCGTCGTCAGGGACAGTGTTTATATTAGTAGAGGATCCATCACTAGGGCCGTCGTCAGGGACAGTGTTTATATTAGTAGAGGCTCAATCACTAGGGCCGTCGTCAGGGACAGTGTTTATATTAGTAGAGGCTCAATCACTAGGGCCGTCGTCAGGGACAGTGTTTATATTAGTAGAGGCTCAATCACTAGGGCCGTCGTCAGGTGTACACCCAGGTGTACAGTATGTATATCTATCTGACCCAGGTGTACAGTAGGTATATCTGACCCAGGTGTACAGTATATCTATCTGACCCAGGTGTACAGCAGGTATATCTATCTGACCCAGGTGTACAGCAGGTATATCTATCTGACCCAGGTGTACAGCAGGTATATCTATCTGACCCAGGTGTATTCTCTCTACCAGGTGTCTGTTTTCTCTGTAATGACAACAGTTCTGTGTGTGTAACCTCTCTCTCCTCTCCTCTGTTCCAGGTATCTGTTTTCTCTCCAGATAAAGCAGGACCTCTCTACAGGCAGTCTTACCTGTAATGACAACAGCGCCGCCCTGCTGGTCTCCCATATACTGCAGTGTGAGTCAAGCCCAATCCAATAAACACCTGGGTTGTGTTCACGAGAAAGGAAACCGAAGCCAATGGGGCGGAGACAGGCAGGGAACTTGTCGAATACGTTTTTTTTGTTCTTCTGTCGTACAATATATACATTTTTTAAACGTTTTGCTTTTGTCAACACATATATATACAACCCTGCCATTCACTTTCTAGATTACATTTATTCCTATCCTTGGATAATATCTGTAACTCACTCGTCGAAGTTAACCTACCTGAAATGACTTACTTACTTGCTGTGTGTGTGTGTGTTTGTGTTTGTACATTCGTTGTTTACCTTTGTGTGTGTGTGTATGTGTGCATGTGTTCGTCCGTGCTTGAGGCATGCACGTGTGCTTCCGTTCGTGCACGTGTGTATATTGTACAGCAGAGCTGGGAGACTACAAGGAGGAGTTGGACATCCACCATCTAGAGATGAGAAGATACGTCCCTAACCAGGAATACCTGGACCACAAAATTATGAACTTCCACAGGAAACACAGGTTAGCACTTTAGCATTAGCATCTACTGTCACTGTCATAGAGATCCTATGGTCCCTGTGGGAAGCACTTCCCTAGCATTAGCATCTACTGTCACTGTCATAGAGATCCTATGGTCCCTGTGGGAAGCACTTCCCTAGCATTAGCATCTACTGTCACTGCCAGCGAGATACTATGGTCCAAGTGGAAGCACTTCCTTAGCATTAGCATCTAATGTCACTGTCATATAGATCCTATGGTCCCTGTGGGAAGCACTTCCCTAGCATTAGCATCTACTGTCACTGCCATTGAGATCCTATGGTCCCTGTGGAGGCACTTCCTTAGCATTAGCATCTACTGTCACTGTCATAGAGATCCTATGGTCCCTGTGGAAGCACTTCCTTAGCATTAGCATCTACTGTCACTGCCATCGAGATCCTATGGTCCCTGTGGGAAGCACTTCCTTAGCATTAGCATCTACTGTCACTGCCATCGAGATCCTATGGTCCCTGTGGGAAGCACTTCCTTAGCATTAGCATCTACTGTCACTACTATCGAGATCCTTCCTTAGCGTCAGAATATACAGTTAGGTCACCATCTAGAACTGAAACAGTATGTTTCACACACACACACACACACACACACACACACACACACACACACACACACACACACACACACACACTGATTGATTATCTGATTGCCTGATTGGTTGATTGTTCCAGGGGTCACTCTCCTGCGGACTCAGACGTCCATCTGTTGGAGGTTGCTAGGAAACTGGACATGTACGGTATCCGCCCCCACCCTGCCCACGATGGCGAGGGCATAAGACTCAACCTGGCCGTCACACACTCTGGGGTACTGGTGTTCCAGGTACACACACACACACACACACTCTGGGGTACTGGTGTTCCAGGTACACACACACACACACACACACACACACACTGGGGTACTGGTTTTCCAGGTACACACACACACACACACACACACACACACACACACACACACACACACACACACACACACACACACACTGGGGTACTGGTGTTCCAGGTACACACATACACACACACACACACACACACCCTTGTATAAACTAACCTTCTTGGGACACACAATTCAGTCCCATTCAACCCTACTGTAAAACTAACCATGAACCTGAAAACCTAACCCTAATCATAACCCTAAAATGAACTCTAGCTCTCCACCCTAAACCTGATTCTAACCTTAACCTTAAACCCCATATAAATACTATTTGACTTTGTGGGGACTAACAAAAATTGTTGTTTGTTTACTATTATTGTAGTATGTCCACACATGTCCACACTCTGACCAATCTCCTGTCTCCTCTCATCTCCAGGGCAACACTAAGATCAACACGTTCAGCTGGGCCAAGATCCGTAAACTGAGCTTCAAGAGGAAACACTTCCTCATCAAACTACACGACCAAATAGGGGTGAGACTCCTAATACCCAACCATATTCACTTCCTCATCAAACTACTTGACCAAATAAGGGGTGAGACTCCTAATACCCAACCATATTCACTTCCTCATCAAACTACATGACCAAATAAGGGGTGAGACTCCTAATACCCAACCATATTCACTTCCTCATCAAACTACATGACCAAATAGGGGTGAGACTCCTAATACCCAACCATATTCACTTCCTCATCAAACTACATGACCAAATAAGGGGTGAGACTCCTAATACCCAACCATATTCACTTCCTCATCAAACTACATGACCAAATAAGGGGTGAGACTCCTAATACCCAACCATATTCACTTCCTCATCAAACTACATGACCAAATAAGGGGTGAGACTCCTAATACCCAATCATATTCACTTCCTCATCAAACTACATGACCAAATAAGGGGTGAGACTCCTAATACCCAACCATATTCACTTCCTCATCAAACTACATGACCAAATAGGGGTGAGACTCCTAATACCCAACCATATTCACTTCCTCATCAAACTACATGACCAAATAAGGGGTGAGACTCCTAATACCCAACCATATTCACTTCCTCATCAAACTACATGACCAAATAAGGGGTGAGACTCCTAATACCCAATCATATTCACTTCCTCATCAAACGACATGACCAAATAAGGGGTGAGACTCCTAATACCCAACCATATTCACTTCCTCATCAAACTACATGACCAAATAAGGGACTGAGACTCCTAATACCCAACCATATTCACTTCCTCATCAAACGACATGACCAAATAAGGGGTGAGACTCCTAATACCCAATCATATTCACTTCCTCATCAAACGACATGACCAAATAAGGGGTGAGACTCCTAATACCCAACCATATTCACTTCCTCATCAAACGACATGACCAAATAAGGTCCGGGACTCCTAATACCCAACCATATTCACTTCCTCATCAAACTACATGACCAAATAAGGGGTGAGACTCCTAATACCCAACCATATTCACTTCCTCATCAAACTACATGACCAAATAAGGGGTGAGACTCCTAATACCCAACCATATTCACTTCCTCATCAAACTACATGACCATATAAGGGGTGAGACTCCTAACACCCAACCATATTCACTTCCTCATCAAACTACATGACCAAATAAGGGGTGAGACTCCTAATACCTAACCTTATTCACTTCCTCATCAAACTACATGACCATATAAGGTCCGGGACTCATATTACCCAACCATATTCACTTCCTCATCAAACGACATGACCAAATAAGGGGTGAGACTCCTAATACCCAATCATATTCACTTCCTCACCAAACTACATGACCAAATAAGGGGTGAGACTCCTAATACCCAACCATATTCACTTCCTCATCAAACTACATGACCAAATAAGGGTGAGACTCCTAATACCCAACCATATTCACTTCCTCATCAAACTACATGACCAAATAAGGGGTGAGACTCCTAATACCCAATCATATTCACTTCCTCGTCAAACTACATGACCAAATAAGGGGTGAGACTCCTAATACCCAACCTTATTCACTTCCTCATCAAACTACATGACCAAATAAGGGGTGAGACTCCTAATACCCAACCATATTCACTTCCTCATCAAACTACATGACCAAATAAGGGGTGAGACTCCTAATACCCAATCATATTCACTTCCTCATCAAACGACATGACCAGATAAGGGGTGAGACTCCTAATACCCAACCATATTCACTTCCTCATCAAACTACATGACCAAATAAGGGGTGAGACTCCTAATACCCAACCATATTCACTTCATCATCAAACGACATGACCTAATACCCAACCATATTCACTTCATCATCAAACGACATGACCAAATAAGGGGTGAGACTCCTAATACCCAACCATATTCACTTCCTCATCAAACGACATGACCAAATAAGGGGTGAGACTCCTAATACCCAACCATATTCACTTCCTCATCAAACTACATGACCAAATAAGGGGTGAGACTCCTAATACCCAACCATATTCACTTCCTCATCAAACTACATGACCATATAAGGGGTGAGACTCCTAATACCCAACCATATTCACTTCCTCATCAAACTACATGACCAAATAAGGGGTGAGACTCCTATTACCCAACCATATTCACTTCCTCATCAAACTACATGACCAATTAAGGGGTGAGACGCCTAATACCCAATCATATTCACTTCCTCATCAAACGACATGACCAAATAAGGGGTGAGACGCCTAATACCCAATCATATTCACTTCCTCATCAAACGACATGACCAAATAAGGGGTGAGACTCCTAATACCCAATCATATTCACTTCCTCATCAAACGACATGACCAAATAAGGGGTGAGACTCCTAATACCCAACCATATTCACTTCCTCATCAAACGACATGACCAAATAAGGGGTGAGACTCCTAATACCCAACCATATTCACTTCCTCATCAAACGACATGACCAAATAAGGGGTGAGAATCCTAATACCCAATCATATTCACTTCCTCATCAAACGACATGACCAAATAAGGGGTGAGACGCCTGTTCTATTCAACTTTTTCAACCTCCGAAGTGTATTTACATATCTCACATTTTCAGGAATTAATAACAGTGTTTTTAAGGAAATTTCAAGAGAAGATACATTTTAAACAACTTCTTTTAAAGTAGACAACTTCTTATCCCCAAAACATATATACCTGTATTCACCACGCGTGTGCCCACCAGCCGTCCCGTAAGGACACGGTAGAGTTTGCGATGGCGAGTCGAGACGTTTCTAAGTCCTTCTGGAAGACCTGCGTTGAGTACCATGCCTTCTTCAGACTGGCCAAAGAGCCTCAGTCACGCAGCAAGACTCTGCTGTCCAGCAGAGGATCCAGGTTCAGATACAGGTACAGACACACATACAGACACACTGGGTACAGACACACTGGGTACAGACACACATACAGACACACATACAGACACACTGGGTACAGACACCCTGGGTACAGACACACATACAGAGACACTGGGTACAGACACACTGGGTACAGACACACATACAGACACACTGGGTACAGACACACTGGGTACAGACACACATACAGACACACTGGGTACAGACACACTGGGTACAGACACACATACAGACACACTGGGTACAGACACACTGGATACAGACACACTGGGTACAGACACACATACAGACACACTGGGTACAGACACACATACAGACACACTGGGTACAGACACACTGGGTACATACACACTGGGTACAGACACACATACAGACACACTGGGTACAGACACACTGGGTACAGACACACTGGGTACAGACACACATACAGACACACTGGGTACAGACACACTGGGTACAGACACACTGGGTACAGACACACATACAGACACACTGGGTACAGACACACTGGGCACAGACACACTGGGTACAGACACACTGGGTACAGACACACATACAGACACACTGGGTACAGACACACTGGGTACAGACACACTGGGTACAGACACACTGGGTACAGACACACTGGGTACAGACACACATACAGACACACTGGGTACAGACACACTGGGTACAGACACACTGGGTACACACACACATACAGACACACTGGGTACAGACACATATACAGACACACTGGGTACAGACACACTGGGTACAGACACACTGGGTACACACACACATACAGACACACTGGGTACAGACACACTGGGTACAGACACACTGGGTACAGACACACATACAGACATACTGGGTACAGACACACATACAGACACACTGGGTACAGACACACTGGGTAGAGACACACATACAGACACACTGGGTACAGACACACTGGGTACAGACACACATACAGACACACTGGGTACAGACACACTGGGTACAGACACACTGGGTACAGACACACATACAGACACACTGGGTACAGACACACGGGGCACAGACACACTGGGTACAGACACACTGGGTACAGACACACATACAGACACACTGGGTACAGACACACTGGGTACAGACACACTGGGTACAGACACACATACAGACACACTGGGTACAGACACACTGGGTACACACACACATACAGACACACTGGGTACAGACACATATACAGACACACTGGGTACAGACACACTGGGTACAGACACACTGGGTACACACACACATACAGACACACTGGGTACAGACACACTGGGTACAGACACACTGGGTACAGACACACATACAGACATCCTGGGTACAGACACACATACAGACACACTGGGTACAGACACACTGGGTAGAGACACACATACAGACAGACTGGGTACAGACACACTGGGTACAGACACACATACAGACACACTGGGTACAGACACACTGGGTACAGACACACTGGGTACAGACACACATACAGACACACTGGGTACAGACACACTGGGTACAGACCCACTGGGTACAGACACACTGGGTACAGACACACTGGGTACAGACACACTGGGTACACACACACATACAGACACATTGGGTACAGACACACATACAGACACACTGGGTACAGACACACTGGGTACAGACACACTGGGTACAGACACACTGGGTACAGACACACATACAGACACACTGGGTACAGACACACTTACAGACACACTGGGTACAGACACACTGGGTACAGACACACTGGGTACAGACACACATACAGACACACTGGGTACAGACACACGGTACAGACACACATACAGACACACTGGGTACAGACACACTGGGTACAGACACACATACAGACACCCTGGGTACAGACACACATACAGACACACTGGGTACAGACACACATACAGACACACTGGGTACAGACACACTGGTTACAGACACACTGGGTACAGACACACACACAGACACACTGGGTACAGACACACTGGGTACAGACACACTGGGTACAGACACACACACAGACACACTGGGTACAGACACACATACAGACACACGGGGTACAGACACACACACACAGACACACTGGGTACAGACACACTGGGTACAGACACACACACAGGCACACTGGGTACAGACACACACACACAGACACACTGGGTACAGACACACTGGGTACAGACACACACACAGGCACACTGGGTACAGACACACACACAGACACACTGGGTACAGACACACTGGGTACAGACACACTGGGTACAGACACACACACAGACACACTGGGTACAGACACACACACAGACACACTGGGTACAGACACACTGGGTACAGACACACATACAGACACACTGGGTACAGACACACATACAGACACACTGGGTACAGACACACTGCTTACAGACACACAGGGTACAGACACACATACAGACACACTGGGTACGTACACACACAGACACACTGGGTACAGACACACATACAGACACACTGGGTACATACACACATACAGACACACTGGGTACGGACACACATACAGACACACTGGGTACAGACACACTGGGTACAGACACACATACAGACACACTGGGTACAGACACACTGGGTACAGACACACTGGGTACAGACACACTGGGTACAGACACACACTGGGTACAGACACACTGGGTACAGACACACTGGGTACAGACACACTGGGTACAGACACACATACAGACACACTGGGTACAGACACACACACAGACACACTGGGTACAGACACACATACAGACACACTGGGTACAGACACACATACAGACACACTGGGTACAGACACACTGGGTACAGACACACTGGGTACAGACACACATACAGACACACTGGGTACAGACACACAGACAGACACTGGGTACAGACACACATACAGACACACTGGGTACACACTGGGTACAGACACACATACAGACACACTGGGTACGTACACACATACAGACACACTGGGTACAGATACACACAGACACACTGGGTACAGACACACTGGGTACAGACACACTGGGTACAGACACACATACAGACACACTGGGTACAGACACACTGGGTACAGACACACATACAGACACACTGGGTACAGACACACTGTGTACAGACACACTGGGTACAGACACACATACAGACACACTGGGTACAGACACACATACAGACACACTGGGTACAGACACACTGGGTACAGACACACTGGGTACAGACACACATACAGACACACTGGGTACAGACACACTGGGTACAGATACACATACAGACACACTGGGTACAGACACACGGTACAGACACACATACAGACACACTGGGTACAGACACACTGGGTACAGACACACATACAGACACCCTGGGTACAGACACACATACAGACACACTGGGTACAGACACACATACAGATACACTGGGTACAGACACACCGGGTACAGACACACATACAGACACACTGGGTACAGACACACATACAGACACACTGGGTACAGACACACTGGGTACAGACACACATACAGACACACTGGGTATAGACACACTGGGTACAGTCACACATACAGACACACTGGGTACAGACACACTGGCTACAGACACACTGGGTACAGACACACTGGGTACAGACACACTGGGTACAGACACACATACAGACACACATACAGACACACTGTGTACACACACACATACAGCCACACATACAGACACACATACAGACACACTGGGTACACACACACTGGGTACAGATACAGTGGGTACAGACACACATACAGACACACTGGGTACAGACACATTGGGTACAGACACACATACAGACACACTGGGTACAGATACACACTGGGTACAGATACACACTGGGTACAGACACACATACAGACACACATACAGGCACACTGGGTACAGATACACACTGGGTACAGACACACTGGGTACAGACACACTGGGTACAGACACACATACAGACACACTGGGTACAGACACACTGGGTACAGACACACATACAGACACACTGGGTACAGACACACTGTGTACAGACACACTGGGTACAGACACACATACAGACACACTGGGTACAGACACACATACAGACACACTGGGTACAGACACACTGGGTACAGACACACTGGGTACAGACACACATACAGACACACTGGGTACAGACACACTGGGTACAGATACACATACAGACACACTGGGTACAGACACACGGTACAGACACACATACAGACACACTGGGTACAGACACACTGGGTACAGACACACATACAGACACACATACAGGCACACTGGGTACAGATACACATACAGACACACTGGGTACAGACACACTGGGTACAGACACACTGGGTACAGACACACTGGGTACAGACACACATACAGACACACTGGGTACAGACACACATACAGACACACTGGGTACAGACACACATACAGACACACTGGGTACAGACACACTGGGTACAGACACACATACAGACACACTGGGTACAGACACACTGGGTACAGACACACTGGGTACAGACACACTGGGTACAGACACACTGGGTACAGACACACTGGGTACAGACACACATACAGACACACATACAGACACACTGGGTACACACACACATACAGACACACATACAGACACACTGGGTACACACACACTGGGTACAGATACAGTGGGTACAGACACACATACAGACACACTGGGTACAGATACACACTGGGTACAGACACATTGGGTACAGACACACATACAGACACACTGGGTACAGATACACACTGGGTACAGACACACTGGGTACAGACACACATACAGACACACATACAGACACACTGGGTACAGACACACATACAGACACACTGGGTACAGATACACACAGACACACTGGGTACAGACACACTGGGTACAGACACACACTGGGTACAGACACACTGGGTACAGGCACACTGGGTACAGACACACATACAAATTTTGCAGACACACTGGGTACAGACACACATACAGACACACTGGGTACAGACACACTGGGTACAGACACACATACAGACACACTGGGTACAGACACACTGGGTACAGACACACATACAGACACACTGGGTACAGACACACTGGGTACAGACACACACACAGACACACTGGGTACAGACACACTGGGTACAGACACACATACAGACACACTGGGTACGTACACACATACAGACACACTGGGTACAGACACACTGGGTACAGACACACTGGGTACAGACACACATACAGACACACTGGGTACAGACACACTGGGTACAGACACACATACAGACACACTGGGTACAGACACACTGTGTACAGACACACTGGGTACAGACACACATACAGACACACTGGGTACAGACACACATACAGACACACTGGGTACAGACACACTGGGTACAGACACACTGGGTACAGACACGCATACAGACACACATACAGACACACTGGGTACAGACACACACACAGACACACTGGGTACAGACACACTGGGTACAGACACACACACACAGACACACTGGGTACAGACACACTGGGTACAGACACACTGGGTACAGACACACACACAGACACACTGGGTACAGACACACCGGGTACAGACACACGCACAGACACACTGGGTACAGACACACATACAGGCACACTGGGTACAGACACACACACAGACACACTGGGTACAGACACACTGGGTACAGACACACTGGTTACAGACACACTGGGTACAGACACACATACAGACACACTGGGTACAGACACACTGGGTACAGACACACTGGGTACAGACACACATACAGACACACTGGGTACAGACACACTGGGTACGTACACACTGGGAACAGACACACTGGGTACAGACACACTGGGTACAGACACACTGGGTACAGACACACATACAGACACACTGGGTACAGACACACACACAGACACACTGGGTACAGACACACATACAGATACACTGGGTACAGACACACTGGGTACAGACACACTGGGTACAGACACACATAGAGACACACTGGGTACAGACACACATACAGACACACTGGGTACAGACACACTGGGTACAGACACACTGGGTACGTACACACTGGGAACAGACACACTGGGTACAGACACACTGGGTACAGACACACTGGGTACAGACACACATACAGACACACTGGGTACAGACACACATACAGACACACTGGGTACAGACACACACACAGACACACTGGGTACAGACACACTGGGTACAGACACACATACAGACACACTGGGTACAGACACACATACAGACACACTGGGTACAGACACACTGGGTACAGACACACTGGGTACAGACACACTGGGTACAGACACACTGGGTACAGACACACATACAGACACCCTGGGTACAGACACACATACAGACACACTGGGTACAGACACACATACAGACACACTGGGTACAGACACACATACAGACACACTGGGTACAGACACACATACAGACACACTGGGTACAGACACACTGGGTACAGACACACTGGGTACAGACACACTGGGTACAGACACACTGGGTACAGACACACTGGGTACAGACACACTGGGTACAGACACACTGGGTACAGACACACTGGGTACAGACACACTGGGTACAGACACACTGGGTACAGACACACTGGGTACAGACACACTGGGTACAGACACACTGGGTACAGACACACATACAGACACACTGGGTACAGACACACATACAGACACACTGGGTACAGACACACTGGGTACAGACACACTGGGTACAGACACACTGGGTACAGACACACTGGGTACAGACACACTGGGTACAGACACACACACAGACACACTGGGTACAGACACACTGGGTACAGACACACATACAGACACACTGGGTACAGACACACATACAGACACACTGGGTACAGACACACATACAGACACACTGGGTACAGACACACTGGGTACAGACACACTGGGTACAGACACACACACAGACACACTGGGTACAGACACACTGGGTACAGACACACACACAGACACACTGGGTACAGACACACTGGGTACAGACACACATGACACACTGGGTACAGACACACACACAGACACACTGGGTACAGACACACTGGGTACAGACACACACACAGACACACTGGGTACAGACACACACAGACACACAGACACACTGGGTACAGACACACTGGGTACAGACACACACACAGACACACTGGGTACAGACACACACACAGACACACTGGGTACAGACACACTGGGTACAGACACACTGGGTACAGACACACACACAGACACACTGGGTACAGACACACACACAGACACACTGGGTACAGACACACTGGGTACAGACACACATACAGACACACTGGGTACAGACACACATACAGACACACTGGGTACAGACACACTGGGTACAGACACACTGGGTACAGACACACATACAGACACACTGGGTACGTACACACACAGACACACTGGGTACAGACACACATACAGACACACTGGGTACAGACACACTGGGTACAGACACACTGGGTACAGACACACTGGGTACAGACACACTGGGTACAGACACACATACAGACACACTGGGTACAGACACACTGGGTACAGACACACTGGGTACAGACACACTGGGTACAGACACACTGGGCACAGACACACTGGGTACAGACACACTGGGTACAGACACACATACAGACACACTGGGTACAGACACACTGGGTACAGACACACTGGGTACAGACACACTGGGTACAGACACACATACAGACACACTGGGTACAGACACACTGGATACAGACACACTGGGTACACACACACATACAGACACACTGGGTACAGACACACATACAGACAGACAGACACTGGGTACAGACACACTGGGTACAGACACACTGACACACACATACAGACACACTGGGTACAGACACACATACAGACACACTGGGTACAGACACACTGGGTACAGACACACTGGGTACAGACACACATACAGACACACACACATACAGACACACTGGGTACAGACACACATACAGACACACTGGGTACAGACACACTGGGTACAGACACACATACAGACACACTGGGTACAGACACAGACACACTGGGTACAGACACACTGGGTACAGACACACATACAGACACACTGGGTACAGACACACTGGGTACAGACACACTGGGTACAGACACACATACAGACACACTGGGTACAGACAGACACACAGCACAGACACACTGGGTACAGACACACTGGGTACAGACACACATACAGACACACTGGGTACAGACACACTGGGTACAGACACACTGGGTACAGACACACATACAGACACACTGGGTACAGACACACTGGGTACAGACACACTGGGTACAGACACACATACAGACACACTGGGTACAGACACACTGGGTACAGACACACTGGGTACAGACACACTGGGTACAGACACACTGGGTACACACACACATACAGACACACTGGGTACAGACACACTGGGTACAGACACACTGGGTACAGACACACATACAGACATCCTGGGTACAGACACACATACAGACACACTGGGTACAGACACACTGGGTAGAGACACACATACAGACAGACTGGGTACAGACACACTGGGTACAGACACACATACAGACACACTGGGTACAGACACACTGGGTACAGACACACTGGGTACAGACCCACTGGGTACAGACACACTGGGTACAGACACACATACAGACACACTGGGTACAGACACACTGGGTACAGACACACTGGGTACACACACACATACAGACACACTGGGTACAGACACACATACAGACACACTGGGTACAGACACACTGGGTACAGACACACTGGGTACAGTACACACTGGGTACAGACACACTGGGTACAGACACACATACAGACACACTGGGTACAGACACACATACAGACACACTGGGTACAGACACACATACAGACACACTGGGTACAGACACACACACAGACACACTGGGTACAGACACACTGGGTAGAGACACACATACAGACAGACTGGGTACAGACACACTGGGTACAGACACACTGGGTACAGACACACTGGAAGACCTGGGTACACACATGGGTTCTTCAGACACCAAAGAGCCTACAGACACACTGGGTCCAGACACACAGGTACAGACACACTGGTACAGACACACATACAGACACACATACAGACACACTGGGTACAGACACACTGGGTACAGACACACATACAGACACACATACAGACACACTGGGTACAGACACACTGGGTACAGACACACATACAGACACACTGGGTACAGACACACACACTGGGTACAGACACACTGGGTACAGACACACTGGGTACAGACACACATACAGACACACTGGGTACAGACACACTGGGTACAGACACACTGGGTACAGACACACTGGGTACAGACACACTGGGTACAGACACACTGGGTACAGACACACTGGGTACAGACACACTGGGTACAGACACACTGGGTACAGACACACTGGGTACAGACACACTGGGTACAGACACACTGGGTACATACACACTGGGTACAGACACACTGGGTACAGACACACTGGGTACAGACACACTGGGTACAGACACACTGGGTACAGACACACATACAGACACACTGGGTACAGACACACTGGGCACAGACACACTGGGTACAGACACACTGGGTACAGACACACATACAGACACACTGGGTACAGACACACTGGGTACAGACACACTGGGTACAGACACACTGGGTACAGACACACATACAGACACACTGGGTACAGACACACTGGGTACAGACACACTGGGTACAGACACACATACAGACACACTGGGTACAGACACACATACAGACACACTGGGTACAGACACACATACAGACACACTGGGTACAGACACACATACAGACACACTGGGTACAGACACACTGGGTACAGACACACTGGGTACAGACACACATACAGACACACTGGGTACAGACACACATACAGACACACTGGGTACAGACACACTGGGTACAGACACACTGGGTACAGACACACTGGGTACAGACACACATACAGACACACTGGGTACAGACACACTGGGTACAGACACACTGGGACACAGACACACTGGGTACAGACACACATACAGACACACTGGGTACAGACACACTGGGTACAGACACACTGGGTACAGACACACATACAGACACACTGGGTACAGACACACATGGGGCACAGACACACTGGGTACAGACACACTGGGTACAGACACACATACAGACACACTGGGTACAGACACACTGGGTACAGACACACTGGGACACAGACACACTGGGTACAGACACACATACAGACACACTGGGTACAGACACACTGGGTACAGACACACTGGGTACAGACACACATACAGACACACTGGGTACAGACACACTGGGTACAGACACACTGGGTACAGACACACTGGGTACAGACACACTGGGTACAGACACACTGGGTACAGACACACTGGGTACAGACACACTGGGTACAGACACACTGGGTACAGACACACATACAGACACACTGGGTACAGACACACATACAGACACACTGGGTACAGACACACTGGGTACAGACACACATACAGACACACTGGGTACAGACACACTGGGTACAGACACACATACAGACACACTGGGTACAGACACACTGGGTACAGACACACTGGGTACAGACACACTGGGTACAGACACACTGGGTACAGACACACATACAGACACACTGGGTACAGACACACTGGGTACAGACACACTGGGTACAGACACACATACAGACACACTGGGTACAGACACACATACAGACACACTGGGTACAGACACACTGGGTACAGACACACTGGGTACAGACACACATACAGACACACTGGGTACAGACACACTGGGTACAGATACACATACAGACACACCGGGTACAGGCACACTGGGTACAGACACACACACAGACACACTGGGTACAGACACACATACAGACACACTGGGTACGTACACACATACAGACACACTGGGTACAGACACACTGGGTACAGACACACATACAGACACACTGGGTACAGACACACTGGGTACAGACACACTGGATACAGACACACATACAGACACACTGGGTACAGACACACTGGGTACACACACACATACAGACACACTGGGTACAGACACACATACAGACACACTGGGTACAGACACACTGGGTACAGACACACTGGGTACACACACACATACAGACACACTGGGTACAGACACACTGGGTACAGACACACTGGGTACAGACACCCTGGGTACAGACACACACACAGACACACTGGGTACAGACACACACACAGACACACTGGGTACAGACACACATACAGACACACTGGGTACAGACACACACACAGACACACTGGGTACAGACACACTGGGTACAGACACACACACAGGCACACTGGGTACAGACACACACACAGACACACTGGGTACAGACACACTGGGTACAGACACACACACATACACACTGGGTACAGACACACTGGGTACAGACACACACACAGACACACTGGGTACAGACACACATACAGACACACTGGGTACAGACACACATACAGACACACTGGGTACAGACACACATACAGATACACTGGGTACAGACACACCGGGTACAGACACACATACAGACACACTGGGTACAGACACACATACAGACACACTGGGTACAGATACACACAGACACACTGGGTACAGACACACTGGGTACAGACACACTGGGTACAGACACACATACAGACACACTGGGTACAGACACACTGGGTACAGACACACTGGGTACAGACACACTGGGTACAGACACACTGGGTACAGACACACATACAGACACACTGGGTACAGACACACATACAGACACACTGGGTACAGACACACTGGGTACAGACACACTGGGTACAGACACACATACAGACACACTGGGTACAGACACACTGGGTACAGACACACTGGGTACAGACACACATACAGACACACTGGGTACAGACACACTGGGTACAGACACACATACAGACACACTGGGTACAGACACACATACAGACACACTGGGTACAGACACACATACAGACACACTGGGTACAGACACACTGGTTACAGACACACTGGGTACAGACACACACACAGACACACTGGGTACAGACACACTGGGTACAGACACACACACAGACACACTGGGTACAGACACACATACAGACACACGGGGTACAGACACACACACACAGACACACTGGGTACAGACACACTGGGTACAGACACACACACTGGGTACAGACACACTGGGTACAGACACACACACACAGACACACTGGGTACAGACACACTGGGTACAGACACACACACAGGCACACTGGGTACAGACACACACACAGACACACTGGGTACAGACACACTGGGTACAGACACACTGGGTACAGACACACACACAGACACACTGGGTACAGACACACACACAGACACACTGGGTACAGACACACTGGGTACAGACACACTGGGTACAGACACACATACAGACACACTGGGTGGGTACAGACACACACTGGGTACAGACACACATACAGACACACTGGGTACAGACACACTGGGTACAGACACACTGGGTACAGACACACATACAGACACACTGGGTACAGACACACATACAGACACACTGGGTACAGACAGACACACTGGGTACAGACACACATACAGACACACTGGGTACACACTGGGTACACTGGGTACAGACACACTGGGTACAGACACACTGGGTACAGACACACACTGGGTACAGACACACTGGGTACAGACACACATACAGACACACTGGGTACAGACACACTGGGTACAGACACACATACAGACACACTGGGTACAGACACACTGGGTACAGACACACATACAGACACACTGGGTACAGACACACTGGGTACAGACACACTGGGTACAGACACACACAGACACACCGGGTACAGACACACTGGGTACATACACACATACAGACACACTGGGTACAGACACACTGGGTACAGACACACGGTACAGACACACATACAGACACACTGGGTACAGACACACATACAGACACACTGGGTACAGACACACTGGTTACAGACACACTGGGTACAGACATACTGGGTACAGACACACTGGGTACAGACACACTGGGTACAGACACACTGGGTACAGACACACATACAGACACACTGGGTACAGACACACTGGGTACAGACACACATACAGACACACTGGGTACAGACACACTGGGTACAGACACACATACAGACACACTGGGTACAGACACACTGGGTACAGACACACTGGGTACAGACACACATACAGACACACTGGGTACAGACACACATACAGACACACTGGGTACAGACACACTGGGTACAGACACACAGACACACTGGGTACAGACACACTGGGTACAGACACATACAGACACACTGGGTACAGACACACTGGGTACAGACACACATACAGACACACTGGGTACAGACACACTGGGTACAGACACACATACAGACACACTGGGTACAGACACACATACAGACACACTGGGTACAGACACACTGGGTACAGACACACTGGGTACAGACACACTGGGTACAGACACACACACTGGGTACAGACACACATACAGACACACTGGGTACAGACACACTGGGTACAGACACACTGGGTACAGACACACTGGGTACAGACACACTGGGTACAGTCACACTGGGTACAGACACACTGGGTACAGACACACATGGCTACAGACACACTGGGTACAGACACACTGGGTACAGACACACTGGGTACAGACACACATACAGACACACATGGGTACAGACACACTGGGTACAGACACACATACAGACACACATACAGACACACTGGACACACTGGGTACAGACACACTGGGTACAGACACACATACAGACACACTGGGTACAGACACACTGGGTACAGATACACACTGGGTACAGACACACACACACTGGGTACAGACACACTGGGTACAGACACACTGGGTACAGACACACTGGGTACAGACACACTGTGTACAGACACACTGGGTACAGACACACATACAGACACACTGGGTACAGACACACATACAGACACACTGGGTACAGACACACTGGGTACAGACACACTGGGTACAGACACACATACAGACACACTGGGTACAGACACACTGGGTACAGATACACATACAGACACCCTGGGTACAGACACACGGTACAGACACACATACAGACACCCTGGGTACAGACACACATACAGACACACTGGGTACAGACACACATACAGACACACTGGGTACAGACACACATACAGACACACTGGGTACAGACACACTGGGTACAGACACACATACAGACACACTGGGTATAGACACACTGGGTACAGACACACATACAGACACACTGGGTACAGACACACATACAGACACACATACAGACACACTGTGTACACACACACATACAGCCACACATACAGACACACATACAGACACACTGGGTACACACACACTGGGTACAGATACAGTGGGTACAGACACACATACAGACACACTGGGTACAGATACACACTGGGTACAGACACATTGGGTACAGACACACATACAGACACACTGGGTACAGATACACACTGGGTACAGATACACACTGGGTACAGACACACATACAGACACACATACAGGCACACTGGGTACAGATACACATACAGACACACTGGGTACAGATACACACCGGGTACTGACACACTGGGTACAGACACACTGGGTACAGACACACACTGGGTACAGACACACTGGGTACAGGCACACTGGGTACAGACACACATACAGACACACTGGGTACAGACACACATACAGACACACCGGGTACAGACACACTGGGTACAGACACACATACAGACACACTGGGTACAGACACACATACAGACACACATACAGACACACTGGGTACAGACACACTGGTTAGACACACTGGGACACACACACAGACACACTGGGTACAGACACACATACAGACACACTGGGTACAGACACACTGGGTACAGACACAGTGGGTACAGACACACATACAGACACACTGGGTACAGATACACACTGGGTACAGACACATTGGGTACAGACACACATACAGACACACTGGGTACAGATACACACTGGGTACAGATACACACTGGGTACAGACACACATACAGACACACATACAGGCACACTGGGTACAGATACACATACAGACACACTGGGTACAGATACACACCGGGTACTGACACACTGGGTACAGACACACTGGGTACAGACACACACTGGGTACAGACACACTGGGTACAGGCACACTGGGTACAGACACACATACAGACACACTGGGTACAGACACACATACAGACACACCGGGTACAGACACACTGGGTACAGACACACATACAGACACACTGGGTACAGACACACGGTACAGACACACATACAGACACACTGGGTACAGACACACTGGGTACAGACACACACACAGACACACTGGGTACAGACACACTGGGTACAGACACACATACAGACACACTGGGTACGTACACACATACAGACACACTGGGTACAGACACACTGGGTACAGACACACTGGGTACAGACACACATACAGACACACTGGGTACAGACACACGGTACAGACACACACACTACAGACACACTGGGTACAGACACACATACAGACACACTGGGTACAGACACACATACAGACACACTGGGTACGTACACACATACAGACACACTGGGTACAGACACACATACAGACACACTGGGTACAGACACGCATACAGACACACATACAGACACACTGGGTACAGACACACACACAGACACACTGGGTACAGACACACTGGGTACAGACACACACACACAGACACACTGGGTACAGACACACTGGGTACAGACACACTGGGTACAGACACACACACAGACACACTGGGTACAGACACACCGGGTACAGACACACGCACAGACACACTGGGTACAGACACACATACAGGCACACTGGGTACAGACACACACACAGACACACTGGGTACAGACACACTGGGTACAGACACACTGGTTACAGACACACTGGGTACAGACACACATACAGACACACTGGGTACAGACACACTGGGTACAGACACACTGGGTACAGACACACTGGGTACAGACACACTGGGTACAGACACACTGGGAACAGACACACTGGGTACAGACACACTGGGTACAGACACACTGGGTACAGACACACATACAGACACACTGGGTACAGACACACATACAGACACACTGGGTACAGACACACACACAGACACACTGGGTACAGACACACTGGGTACAGATACACTGGGTACAGACACACTGGGTACAGACACACTGGGTACAGACACACATAGAGACACACTGGGTACAGACACACATACAGACACACTGGGTACAGACACACTGGGTACAGACACACTGGGTACGTACACACTGGGAACAGACACACTGGGTACAGACACACTGGGTACAGACACACTGGGTACAGACACACTGGGTACAGACACGCATACAGACACACTGGGTACAGACACACTGGGTACAGACACACTGGGTACAGACACACGGTACAGACACACATACAGACACACTGGGTACAGACACACATACAGACACACTGGGTACAGACACACATACAGACACACTGGGTACGTACACACATACAGACACACTGGGTACAGACACACATACAGACACACTGGGTACAGACACATACAGACACACATACAGACACACTGGGTACAGACACACACACAGACACACTGGGTACAGACACACTGGGTACAGACACACACACACAGACACACTGGGTACAGACACACTGGGTACAGACACACTGGGTACAGACACACATACAGACACACTGGGTACAGACACACTGGGTACAGACACACATACAGACACACTGGGTACAGACACACATACAGACACACTGGGTACAGACACACACACAGACACACTGGGTACAGACACACTGGGTACAGACACACTGGTTACAGACACACTGGGTACAGACACACATACAGACACACTGGGTACAGACACACTGGGTACAGACACACTGGGTACAGACACACTGGGTACAGACACACTGGGTACGTACACACTGGGAACAGACACACTGGGTACAGACACACTGGGTACAGACACACTGGGTACAGACACACATACAGACACACTGGGTACAGACACACATACAGACACACTGGGTACAGACACACACACAGACACACTGGGTACAGACACACTGGGTACAGATACACTGGGTACAGACACACTGGGTACAGACACACTGGGTACAGACACACATAGAGACACACTGGGTACAGACACACATACAGACACACTGGGTACAGACACACTGGGTACAGACACACATGACACACTGGTACAGACACACTACACACTGGGAACAGACACACTGGGTACAGACACACTGGGTACAGACACACTGGTTACAGACACACTGGGTACAGACACGCATACAGACACACTGGGTACAGACACACTGGGTACAGACACACTGGGTACAGACACACATACAGACACACTGGGTACAGACACACATACAGACACACTGGGTACAGACACACACACAGACACACTGGGTACAGACACACTGGGTACGTACACACATACAGACACACTGGGTACAGACACACATACAGACACACTGGGTACAGACACACTGGGTACGTACACACTGGGAACAGACACACTGGGTACAGACACACTGGGTACAGACACACTGGGTACAGACACACTGGGTACAGACACACATACAGACACACTGGGTACAGACACACTGGGTACGTACACACATACAGACACACTGGGTACAGACACACATACAGACACACTGGGTACAGACACACTGGGTACAGACACACATACAGACACACTGGGTACAGATACACACAGACACACTGGGTACAGACACACTGGGTACAGACACACATACAGACACACTGGGTACAGACACACTGGGTACAGACACACTGGGTACAGACACACATACAGACACACTGGGTACAGACACACTGGGTACGTACACACTGGGAACAGACACGCTGGGTACAGACACACTGTGTACAGACACACTGGGTACAGACACACATACAGACACACTGGGTACAGACACACATACAGACACACTGGGTACAGACACACTGGGTACAGACACACTGGGTACAGACACACATACAGACACACTGGGTACATACACACTGGGTACAGATACACATACAGACACACTGGGTACAGACACACGGTACAGACACACATACAGACACACTGGGTACAGACACACTGGGTACAGACACACATACAGACACCCTGGGTACAGACACACATACAGACACACTGGGTACAGACACACATACAGACACACTGGGTACAGACACACATACAGACACACTGGGTACAGACACACATACAGACACACTGGGTACAGACACACTGGGTACAGACACACATACAGACACACTGGGTATAGACACACTGGGTACAGTCACACATACAGACACACTGGGTACAGACACACTGGGTACAGACACACTGGGTACAGACACACATACAGACACACTGGGTATAGACACACTGGGTACAGTCACACATACAGACACACTGGGTACAGACACACTGGGTACAGACACACTGGGTACAGACACACTGGGTACAGACACACATACAGACACACATACAGACACACTGGGTACACACACACATACAGACACACATACAGACACACTGGGTACACACACACTGGGTACAGATACAGTGGGTACAGACACACATACAGACACACTGGGTACAGATACACACTGGGTACAGACACATTGGGTACAGACACACATACAGACACACTGGGTACAGATACACACTGGGTACAGATACACACTGGGTACAGACACACTGGGTACAGACACACTGGGTACAGACACACATACAGACACACTGGGTACAGACACACTGGGTACAGACACACTGGGTACAGACACACTGGGTACAGACACACATACAGACACACATACAGACACACTGGGTACACACACACATACAGACACACATACAGACACACTGGGTACACACACACTGGGTACAGATACAGTGGGTACAGACACACATACAGACACACTGGGTACAGATACACACTGGGTACAGACACATTGGGTACAGACACACATACAGACACACTGGGTACAGATACACACTGGGTACAGATACACACTGGGTACAGACACACTGGGTACAGACACACTGGGTACAGACACACATACAGACACACATACAGGCACACTGGGTACAGATACACATACAGACACATTGGGTACAGATACACACCGGGTACTGACACACTGGGTACAGACACACTGGGTACAGATACACACTGGGTACAGACACACTGGGTACAGACACACTGGGTACAGACACACTGGGTACAGACACACTGGGTACAGACACACACACAGACACACTGGGTACAGACACACGGTACAGACACACATACAGACACACTGGGTACAGACACACTGGGTACAGACACACATACAGACACACTGGGTACAGACACACTGGGTACAGACACACATACAGACACACTGGGTATAGACACACTGGGTACAGTCACACATACAGACACACTGGGTACAGACACACTGGGTACAGACACACTGGGTACAGACACACATACAGACACACTGGGTATAGACACACTGGGTACAGTCACACATACAGACACACTGGGTACAGACACACTGGGTACAGACACACTGGGTACAGACACACTGGGTACAGACACACATACAGACACACTGGGTACACACACCCATACAGCCACACATACAGACACACTGGGTACACACACACTGGGTACAGATACAGTGGGTACAGACACACATACAGACACACTGGGTACAGATACACACTGGGTACAGACACACATACAGACACACTGGGTACAGATACACACTGGGTACAGATACACACTGGGTACAGACACACTGGGTACAGACACACTGGGTACAGACACACATACAGACACACATACAGGCACACTGGGTACAGATACACATACAGACACACTGGGTACAGATACACACCGGTTACTGACACACTGGGTACAGACACACTGGGTACAGACACACTGGGTACAGGCACACTGGGTACAGACACACATACAGACACACTAGGTACAGACACACATACAGACACACCGGGTACAGACACACTGGGTACAGACACACATACAGACACACTGGGTACAGACACACGGTACAGACACACATACAGACACACTGGGTACAGACACACATACAGACACACATACAGACACACTGGGTACACACACACACATACAGACACACTGGGTACACACACACTGGGTACAGGTGATTGATACTGAATGTGTTCTGTTTCAGTGGCAGGACCCAGAAACAGTTGATGGAGTATATGCCCACAGGGGAGAAAAAACACAGACCTTTCGAAAGGTGGGAAGACAGTGTGTGTGTGTGTGTGTTTGTGTGTGTGTGTGTGTGTGAGGGTGTGTGCGTGCGTGTGTGTGTGTGTGAGGGTGTTAAACCCTGTCTCTTTCTCCATTAGGTCAGAGTCCAGACAGTGTAGATCCTCTCCTGACCTCCTCACAGACGTCTCCAAACAGGTAAACTATCAATCTACTCTACCTAGCAACCACAGGGAGAAAAATCTATCTACTCTACCTAGCAACCACAGGGAGAAAAATCTATCTACTCTACCTAGCAACCACAGGGAGAAAAATCTATCTACTCTACCTAGCAACCACAGGGAGAAAAATCTATCTACTCTACCTAGCAACCACAGGGAGAAAAATCTATCTACTCTACCTAGCAACCACAGGAGAAAAATCTATCTACTCTACCCAGCAAGCACAGGGAGAAAAATCTATCTACTCTACCCAGCAAGCACAGGGAAAAAATCTATCTACTCTACCTAGCAACCACAGGGAGAAAAATCTATCTACTCTACCTGTGCAAGGGTGAAAAATGTGCACAGCGGAGAAAAATCTATCTACTCTACCACAGGGAGAAAATCAACTCACAGGGTAAAAATCTATCTACTCTACCCAGCAAGCACAGGGAGAAAAATCTATCTACTCTACCCAGCAAGCACAGGGAGAAAAATCTATCTACTCTACCCAGCAAGCACAGGGAGAAAAATCTATCTACTCTACCCAGCAAGCACAGGGAGAAAAATCTATCTACTCTACCTAGCAACCACAGGGAGAAAAATCTATCTACTCTACCTAGCAACCACAGGGAGAAAAATCTATCTACTCTACCTAGCAACCACAGGGAGAAAAATCTATCTACTCTACCCAGCAAGCACAGGGAGAAAAATCTATCTACTCTACCCAGCAAGCACAGGGAGAAAAATCTATCTACTCTACCCAGCAAGCACAGGGAGAAAAATCTATCTACTCTACCTAGCAACCACAGGGAGAAAAATCTATCTACTCTACCTAGCAACCACAGGGAGAAAAATCTATCTACTCTACCCAGCAAGCACAGGGAGAAAAATCTATCTACTCTACCCAGCAACCACAGGGAGAAAAATCTATCTACTCTACCCAGCAACCACAGGGAGAAAAATCTATCTACTCTACCCAGCAACCACAGGGAGAAAAATCTACTCTACCCAGCAAGCACAGGGAGAAAAATCAATTTACTGAAAAATTTAGAATAATAGTAATGATGATAATAATAGTAATGATGATAATAATGTGAATAATAGTTTGACATATTATGCCTGGAGGGTGATTTTCAAATCAAACTTTATTAGCTACATGTACCTTACAAGCCCTTAAACCAACAAAGCAGTTAAGAAAAATAGCAACAACAAAAACAAGAAATAAAAATAACTAACTCAATAAAAATAATTAAAGATCTGCAGTAAAATAACAATAGCGAGGCTATATAAAGTGGGGCAAAAAAAGTATTTAGTCAGCCACCAATTGTGCAAGTTCTCCCACTTAAAAAGATGAGAGAGGCCTGTAATTTTCATCATAGGTACACTTCAACTATGACAGACAAAATGAGAAGAAAAAAATCCAGAAAATCATATTGTAGGATTTTTAATTAATTTATTTGCAAATTATGGTGGAAAATAAGTATTGTTGTCCAGGCAACACCTGGCCAGGTCTCTGATAGGCTGACTTGTCGCTGTCGGTGACCAATGTTGTGCCATCTGCAAACTTAATGATGGTGTTGGGAGTCGTGCAGTCATGAGTGAACAGGGAGGGGGGACTGGAAGGGGAAGTCGTCACCATCGGTAACGAAGATATTTAAAGGGAAATATTACAAAAGATGAATTGTATTATAGGTGGAGTCGGCCTGCCCTTATCTCCGGTCCGCATTTGTTTTTCATATAATAATTGAGTGTGAACATACACACATACACACATCAGGGGTGAGACACCTAATACCTTATTCACTTCCTCATCATACCATGGACAAAGACTGACATGTGTCGTTGAATGTCGATCCTGACCCCCCCCTGAGTCTTTCTCCTGACCCCCCTGAGTCTGTCTCCTGAGCCCCCCTGAGTCTGTCTCCTGACCCCCCTGAGTCTGTCTCCTGAGCCCCCTGAATCTGTCTCCTGACCCCCTGAGTCTGTCTCCTGACCCCCTGAGTCTGTCTCCTGACCCCCCTGAGTCTGTCTCCTGACCCCCTGAGTCTGTCTCCTGACCCCCCTGAGTCTGTCTCCTGACCCCCCTGAGTCTGTCTCCTGACCCCCCTGAGTCTGTCTCCTGACCCCCTGAGTCTGTCTCCTGAGCCCCCTGAGTCTGTCTCCTGACCCCCTGAGTCTGTCTCCTGACCCCCTGAGTCTGTCTCCTGACCCCCTGAGTCTGTCTCCGGACCCCCCTGAGTCTGTCTTCTGACCCCCCTGAGTCTGTCTCCTGACCCCCCTGAGTCTGTCTCCTGACCCCCCTGAGTCTGTCTCCTGACCCTCCCCTGAGTCTGTCTCCGGACCCTCCCCTGAGTCTGTCTCCTGACCCCCTGAGTCTGTCTCCTGACCCCCTGAGTCTGTCTCCTGAGCCCCCTGAGTCTGTCTCCTGACCCCGCCCTGAGTCTGTCTCCTGACCCCCCTGAGTCTGTCTCCTGACCCCCTGAGTCTGTCTCCGAACCTTATTCTGTGAACAGTTAACGAGGTTAAGGTTAATTTACAGTGACGGTCGAGGAACAAGGGGTTAACTGCCTTGTTCAGGGGCAGAACGACAGATTATTATATATTTTTTACCTTGTCAGCTCGGGGATTCGATCCGCCTTTCGGTCACAAGTCCAACGCTCTAACTACTAGGCTACCTGCCACTCCTATTTTCCATTTTTCATATACTTTTACTTGATATATATTTATAGTGAGGGATAAATCAATCAAATTCATCTGAATATGGTGGGGGAGGGGGGGGTGTCACAATTTCACCTATGAGTAAAACACAGAGCACACTAACCCCCCTGAGTCTGTCTCCTTAGCCCCCCTGAGTCTGTCTCCTGACCCCCCTGAGTCTGTCTCCTGAGCCCCCCTGAGTCTGTCTCCTGACCCCCCTGAGTCTGTCTCCTGAGCCCCCCTGAGTCTGTCTCCTGAGCCCCCTGAGTCTGTCTCCTGACCCCCCTGAGTCTGTCTCCTGAGACCCCCTGAGTCTGTCTCCTAACCCCCTGAGTCTGTCTCCTGAGCCCCCCTGAGTCTGTCTCCTGAGCTCCCCCCCCCCTGAGTCTGTCTCCTGAGCCCCCCTGAGTCTGTCTCCTGGACCCCCCTGAGTCTGTCTCCTGAGCCCCCCTGAGTCTGTCTCCTAACCCCCCTGAGTCTGTCTCCTGAGCCCCCCTGAGTCTGTCTCCTGACCCCCCTGAGTCTGTCTCCTGAGCCCCCTGAGTCTGTCTCCTGAGCCCCCTGAGTCTGTCTCCTGAGCCCCCCTGAGTCTGTCTCCTAACCCCCCTGAGTCTGTCTCCTGAGCCCCCCTGAGTCTGTCTCCTGAGCCCCCTGAGTCTGTCTCCTGAGAGTCTGTCCCCCCCCCTGAGTCTGTCTCCTAACCCCCCCCTGAGTCTGTCTCCTAACCCCCCTGAGTCTGTCTCTGAGTCTGTCTCCTGAGCCCCCCTGAGTCTGTCTCCTGAGTAAAACACAGAGCACACTAACCCCCCTGAGTCTGTCTCCTGAGCCCCCCTGAGTCTGTCTCCTGACCCCTGAGTAAAACACAGAGCACACTAACCTCTTTGGTTCAAAACGTGCTTCATGTAAAATATTTAATGCTGTAGCCTGGAAAATAAATACATGTGATTCTGGATGACGACATGAAAACAGTTTGTTTCCAACGAGGGTATCTAGGCGATACTGGTATCGCGGCAACACTACCAATGACAAATTCAATAATCTACATGAACATGTTTATCCACCTCTTGCTGTCTTTTGTGTGTGTGTGTGTGTGTGTGTGTGTGTGTGTGTGTGTGTGTGTGTGCGCGCGCGCATCTCCAGCTCTACGAGCAGTCCCACTCGTTCCCGCGCCCCGGATGCCACAGTGAAGAGGAAGTGGAAAGACAACAACAGGAAGTGGGAGGAGCTAACCCTAAACGCAGCCAATCAGCTGTCGAAGTGGTCTTCGCCACGGAACTGCAGCGGTCCCGCCTCCCACAAGCTTTCCACCAATCAACGGCCTCTCCTAAGCAAAGGTCCGCCTCTACATCGGTAGACATCGAGGAGAGGAGGGCAGGGGGGCAACGGCAGGGAGGGGCGGGGCATCACCACGGTAACAGCCGGGCCAGACTTCGGCCCAAACCCCAGCCTGCCTCCGACGCGCAGCAATTGGTCCTCCTATATCCCAATAACCCCGCCTACCAGTTCCATCCAGTCCTTCCAACATTCCCATTGGCCAGCTATCCGCACGGACATGCCTACTTTTTGGACGGTGCCGTAACCTCATTGGAGCGTCTCCCGCAGATGCAACGCTTAGACCACACCCTGTTGGAGGGGCTGACACACCCTTCTCTCTACGTACGCTCTGATTCGTCTTCCCTGTCGCCACTCAGGCGGAATCTCCGCCCATCCGGGCTGGGATTGACCAGGGTCTACCACGGTGGGTTCTTGAGCGGAAACGCAGCCAGGAGTTTCGACGTCGGGAGAATAGAGGCGGGACATTACAGCGACGACTCCAACTTCCTGCCTGGACTTCCTCGTCGTGCCACCAGCCAACCGGATGTTAAGCTCCCCAGAGTAGTCCCCGCCTCCAACCCCGCCTCTGAGTTCCGTCCCTTAGGTTACTACCCCCACCTATCACGTCACCAGACTCCACAAAGACCCTCCTACCTGCCTCTAAACTCCTCCCCCTTGCCAGACCGGCCCACCTCGCTGTGTGTTCTAGGGGGGGCTGGTGGAAGCTACAGTGATTCAGACCCAGAGGTAATCTACCCATACTACTGCCCAGTACCCCCGTTGGGTAAAGTGGTACGGTCCAATGCTCTGGCTAGGATGAGGTTTTCCTCTGGGAGTTTACAACTGGAGGAGGAAGAGGGGGAAGAGGACAGGTATAGCAGTGGAGGAGAGGGTACGCCTCGAATTACGAAACTGAGACTGTAGAATAGTGGTGTGTGGGTGTGTAGATCAACAGGTGTTGTGTGAATAGTGGTGTGTGGGTGTGTAGATCAACAGGTGTTGTGTGAATAGTGTGTGTGTGGTCAGGGTGACATTTGGTGTATTCAGGATGTTTTGTACATTGAAGAGACACCCCCCCCTAGAGATACCCCCTCCTAGAGATACCCCCCCCTAGAGATACCCCCCTAGAGATACACCCCCCTAGAGATACCCCCCCTAGAGATACCCCTCCCTAGAGATACCCCCCTAGAGATCCCCCCTAGAGATACCCCCTAGAGATACCCCCCTAGAGATACCCCCTCCCTAGAGATACCCCCTAGAGATACCCCCCTAGAGATACACCCCCTAGAGATACCCCCTAGAGATACACCCCCCTAGAGATATACCCCTAGAGATACACCCCCTAGAGACATACCCCTAGAGATACACCCCCTAGAGACATACCCCCTAGAGATACACCCCCTAGAGATACCTCCCTAGAGATACACCCCCTAGAGATACCCCCTAGAGATACACCACCCCTAGAGATACCCCCTAGAGATACACCCCCCTAGAGATACCCCCTAGAGATACCCCCTAGAGATACCCCCCTAGAGATACACCCCCTAGAGATACCCCCCCTAGAGATACACCCCCTAGAGATACCCCCCTAGAGATACACCCCCTAGAGATACCCCCCTAGAGATACCCCCTAGAGATACCCCCTAGAGATACCCCCTAGAGATACCCCCTAGAGATACCCCCTAGAGATACCCCCCTAGAGATACCCCCTAGAGATACCCCTAGAGATGCCCCCTAGAGATACCCCCTTAGAGATACCCCTAGAGATACCCCCCCTAGAGATACACCCCTAGAGATACCCCCTAGAGATACACCCCCTAGAGATACCCCCTAGAGATACACCCCCTAGAGATACCCCCTAGAGATACCCCCTAGAGATACCCCCCTAGAGATACCCCCAAAAAAAAAAATGTTTACAGTGTTGCAGTGAACGTTCGGTTAACAGACGTGTCCGTTTTGTACAACTTTACAGAAAGCAGTGTATCCCGTTTCTATTGAAGGTTTTTGGTACATGTCTGAATTCATCTGTCAATAAAGTGTGTCATGTGTATGATGAGCAATGTGTCTTTACTTGAGATACGGAAACAAACATGATCTGTACATCACAAAGCATTTCATACTGAACAAAAATGAATTGTAACATGCAACAATTTCAAAATATTTTACTGAATGGAATTGACCCCAACCCTGATATGGACCTGATCCTAGATCAGAACTTCTAACTTCTACTGAGACACTTAGAAAAAACGGGCCCTGGATATAAAATCCCATTTTACTAAACACTTACTACATAGATTCAGAGGCATTGACAATCAAACCAGCACATAGCCGAAACACAAGAGGCCAAAAGGTAAAATAAATGAAGGCCAAAATTTAACATTTATTCCCCCTAAAAGAAAACCTAAAAATATTTTAATTTTTTTTTTTTTATCGAACACAAATTAATTTTCAAATTTGTACAAAAGACTGTTAAACAAACCAACACACTCTATACTGGTACCAACACTCTATACTGGTACCAACACACTCTATACTGGTACCAACACTCTATACTGGTACCAACACACTCTATACTGGTACCAACACTCTATACTGGTACCAACACTCTATACTGGTACCAACACTCTATACTGGTACCAATACACTCTATACTGGTACCAACACACTCTATACTGGTACCAATACACTCTATACTGGTACCAACACACTCTATACTGGTACCAACACACTCTATACTGGTACCAATACACTCTATACTGGTACCAACACACTCTATACTGGTACCAATACACTCTATACTGGTACCAACACACTCTATACTGGTACCAACACACTCTATACTGGTACCAATACACTCTATACTGGTACCAACACACTATACTGGTACAAACACACTCTATACTGGTACCAACACACTCTATACTGGTACCAACACACTCTATACTGGTACCAACACACTATACTGGTACCAACACACTCATCTGGTACCAACACACTCTATACTGGTACCAATACAATGTGTCTATACTGAGTACCAATACACTCTATACTGGTACCAACACAAAGCATTTATACTGGTACCAACAAATACTGGTACCAACATGCAACTATACTGGTACCAACACACTTTACTGGTACCAATAACCCTGATACTGGTACCAACACACTCTATACTGGTACCAATACACTCTATACTGGTAAAATACACTCTATACTGGTACCAACACACTCTATACTGGTACCAACACACTCTATACTGGTACCAACACATCTATACTGGTAAACCACTCTATACTGGTACCAACACAAAAGGTATAATAAATGGTACCAACACACTCTATACTGGTACCAACACACTCTATACTGGTACCAATACACTCTATACTGGTACCAACACACTCTATACTGGTACCAACACACTCTATACTGGTACCAATACACTCTATACTGGTACCAACACACTCTATACTGGTACCAACACACTCTATACTGGTACCAACACACTCTATACTGGTACCAACACACTCTATACTGGTACCAACACACTCTATACTGGTACCAACACACTCTATACTGGTACCAACACACTCTATACTGGTACCAATACACTCTATACTGGTACCAACACACTCTATACTGGTACCAATACACTCTATACTGGTACCAATACACTCTATACTGGTACCAATACACTCTATACTGGTACCAACACACTCTATACTGGTACCAATACACTCTATACTGGTACCAATACACTCTATATTGGTACCAACACACTCTATACTGGTACCAACACACTCTATACTGGTACCAACACACTCTATACTGGTACCAACACACTCTATACTGGTACCAACACACTCTATACTGGTACCAATACACTCTATACTGGTACCAACACACTCTATACTGGTACCAACACACTCTATACTGGTACCAATACACTCTATACTGGTACCAACACACTCTATACTGGTACCAATACACTCTATACTGGTACCAATACACTCTATACTGGTACCAACACACTCTATACTGGTACCAACACACTCTATACTGGTACCAATACACTCTATACTGGTACCAACACACTCTATACTGGTACCAATACACTCTATACTGGTACCAATACACTCTATACTGGTACCAACACACTCTATACTGGTACCAACACACTCTATACTGGTACCAACACACTCTATACTGGTACCAACACACTCTATACTGGTACCAACACACTCTATACTGGTACCAACACACTCTATACTGGTACCAACACACTCTATACTGGTACCAACACACTCTATACTGGTACCAACACACTCTATACTGGTACCAACACACTCTATACTGGTACCAACACACTCTATATTGGTACCAATACACTCTATACTGGTACCAATACACTCTATACTGGTACCAATACACTCTATACTGGTACCAACACACTCTATACTGGTACCAACACTCTATACTGGTACCAATACACTCTATACTGGTACCAATACACTCTATACTGGTACCAACACACTCTATACTGGTACCAACACACTCTATACTGGTACCAACACACTCTATACTGGTACCAACACACTCTATACTGGTACCAACACACTCTATACTGGTACCAATACACTCTATACTGGTACCAACACACTCTATACTGGTACCAACACACTCTATACTGGTACCAACACACTCTATACTGGTACCAACACACTCTATACTGGTACCAACACACTCTATACTGGTACCAACACACTCTATACTGGTACCAACACACTCTATACTGGTACCAACACACTCTATACTGGTACCAACACACTCTATACTGGTACCAACACACTCTATACTGGTACCAACACACTCTATACTGGTACCAACACACTCTATACTGGTACCAACACACTCTATACTGGTACCAACACACTCTATACTGGTACCAACACACTCTATACTGGTACCAACACACTCTATACTGGTACCAATACACTCTATACTGGTACCAATCACTCTATACTGGTACCAACACACTCTATACTGGTACCAACACACTCTATACTGGTACCAACACACTCTATACTGGTACCAACACACTCTATACTGGTACCAACACACTCTATAATACACTGGTACCAATACACTCTATACTGGTACCAATACACTCTATACTGGTACCAATACACTCTATACTGGTACCAATACACTCTATACTGGTACCAACACACTCTATACTGGTACCAACACACTCTATACTGGTACCAACACACTCTATACTGGTACCAACACACTCTATACTGGTACCAACACACTCTATACTGGTACCAACACACTCTATACTGGTACCAACACACTCTATACTGGTACCAACACACTCTATACTGGTACCAACACACTCTATACTGGTACCAATACACTCTATACTGGTACCAACACACTCTATACTGGTACCAACACACTCTATACTGGTACCAACACACTCTATACTGGTACCAATACACTCTATACTGGTACCAACACACTCTATACTGGTACCAACACACTCTATACTGGTACCAACACACTCTATACTGGTACCAACACACTATACTGGTACCAACACACTCTATACTGGTACCAACACACTCTATACTGGTACCAACACACTCTATACTGGTACCAACACACTCTATACTGGTACCAACACACTATACTGGTACCAACACACTCTATACTGGTACCAACACACTCTATACTGGTACCAACACACTCTATACTGGTACCAACACACTATACTGGTACCAACACTCTATACTGGTACCAACACACTCTATACTGGTACCAACACACTCTATACTGGTACCAACACACTCTATACTGGTACCAACACACTCTATACTGGTACCAACACACTCTATACTGGTACCAACACACTCTATACTGGTACCAACACACTCTATACTGGTACCAACACACTCTATACTGGTACCAACACACTCTATACTGGTACCAATACACTCTATACTGGTACCAACACACTCTATACTGGTACCAACACACTCTATACTGGTACCAACACACTCTATACTGGTACCAACACACTCTATACTGGTACCAACACACTCTATACTGGTACCAACACTCTATACTGGTACCAACACACTCTATACTGGTACCAACACACTCTATACTGGTACCAACACACTCTATACTGGTACCAACACACTCTATACTGGTACCAACACACTCTATACTGGTACCAACACACTCTATACTGGTACCAACACACTCTATACTGGTACCAACACACTCTATACTGGTACCAACACACTCTATACTGGTACCAACACACTCTATACTGGTACCAACACACTCTATACTGGTACCAACACACTCTATACTGGTACCAACACAACTGGTACCAACACACTCTATACTGGTACCAACACACTCTATACTGGTACCAACACACTCTATACTGGTACCAACACACTCTATACTGGTACCAACACACTATATACTGGTACCAACACACTCTATACTGGTACCAACACACTCTATACTGGTACCAACACACTCTATACTGGTACCAACACACTCTATACTGGTACCAACACACTCTATACTGGTACCAACACACTCTATACTGGTACCAACACACTCTATACTGGTACCAACACTCTATACTGGTACCAACACACTCTATACTGGTACCAACACACTCTATACTGGTACCAACACACTCTATACTGGTACCAACACACTCTATACTGGTACCAACACACTGGTACCAACACACTCTATACTGGTACCAACACACTCTATACTGGTACCAACACACTCTATACTGGTACCAACACACTCTATACTGGTACCAACACACTCTATACTGGTACCAACACACTCTATACTGGTACCAACACACTCTATACTGGTACCAACACACTCTATACTGGTACCAACACACTCTATACTGGTACCAACACACTCTATACTGGTACCAACACACTCTATACTGGTACCAACACACTCTATACTGGTACCAACACACTCTATACTGGTACCAACACACTCTATACTGGTACCAATACACTCTATACTGGTACCAACACACTCTATACTGGTACCAACACACTCTATACTGGTACCAATACACTCTATACTGGTACCAACACACTCTATACTGGTACCAACACACTCTATACTGGTACCAATACACTCTATACTGGTACCAACACACTCTATACTGGTACCAATACACTCTATACTGGTACCAACACACTCTATACTGGTACCAACACACTCTATACTGGTACCAACACACTCTATACTGGTACCAACACACTCTATACTGGTACCAACACACTCTATACTGGTACCAACACACTCTATACTGGTACCAATACACTCTATACTGGTACCAATACACTGGTACCAACACACTCTATACTGGTACCAACACACTCTATACTGGTACCAACACACTCTATACTGGTACCAACACACTCTATACTGGTACCAACACACTCTATACTGGTACCAACACACTCTATACTGGTACCAACACACTCTATACTGGTACCAACACACTCTATACTGGTACCAACACACTCTATACTGGTACCAATACACTCTATACTGGTACCAACACACTCTATACTGGTACCAACACACTCTATACTGGTACCAACACACTCTATACTGGTACCAACACACTCTATACTGGTACCAACACACTCTATACTGGTACCAACACACTCTATACTGGTACCAATACACTCTATACTGGTACCAACACACTCTATACTGGTACCAACACACTCTATACTGGTACCAACACACTCTATACTGGTACCAACACACTCTATACTGGTACCAACACACTCTATACTGGTACCAATACACTCTATACTGGTACCAACACACTCTATACTGGTACCAATACACTCTATACTGGTACCAACACACTCTATACTGGTACCAACACACTCTATACTGGTACCAACACACTCTATACTGGTACCAATACACTCTATACTGGTACCAACACACTCTATACTGGTACCAACACACACTCTATACTGGTACCAATACACTCTATACTGGTACCAACACACTCTATACTGGTACCAACACACTCTATACTGGTACCAACACACTCTATACTGGTACCAACACACTCTATACTGGTACCAACACACTCTCTATACTGGTACCAATACACTCTATACTGGTACCAACACACTCTATACTGGTACCAATACACTCTATACTGGTACCAACACACTCTATACTGGTACCAATACACTCTATACTGGTACCAACACACTCTATACTGGTACCAATACACTCTATACTGGTACCAATACACTCTATACTGGTACCAACACACTCTATACTGGTACCAACACACTCTATACTGGTACCAATACACTCTATACTGGTACCAATACACTCTATACTGGTACCAACACACTCTATACTGGTACCAACACACTCTATACTGGTACCAACACACTCTATACTGGTACCAATACACTCTATACTGGTACCAATACACTCTATACTGGTACCAATACACTCTATACTGGTACCAACACACTCTATACTGGTACCAATACACTCTATACTGGTACCAATACACTCTATACTGGTACCAATACACTCTATACTGGTACCAACACACTCTATACTGGTACCAATACACTCTATACTGGTACCAATTTACACACACAATTTTGATCAAACTATATTTACAACATTACTCTTTCAACATCTATTGAAATATAAAAATGGATCACGCAACATTTTCAAACTTTCCCAGACATGTATGAACTACTAATCCCATATAAAACCAAGAACATGTTTCAAATCCCAATATACAGGTACAGATTTAAAAAGTACAGCCCTGAGTTATTTATTGTACAATGGGAGAAGGAAATGTGCAAAAGGGTTCTAGATGGCTACGGAACTGGAATGTCGGTGGGATGACATTCTAACTGAATTCTAGAATAGAACACTGGGGATGAATGGCTCCGGAACTGGAATGTCGGTGGGATGACATTCTAACTGAATTGTAGAATAGAACACCCTACAGATCCACTACTATACTGTTTATAGCTATCCTTATCTACTGAGTCCCAAGGTATTCAGCTCTATGTCTCGAGGTAGACAGTAGAGTAAAGCCTTATCTACTGAGTCCCAAGATATTCAGCAAGAAAGGAACGTTTAGTTACATTACTGGTGTGTGTGTGTGTGTGTGTGTCGACATGACTAGACAGAATTTCTGCACTTCTTCTTTCTTCCCTCGTTTATCTGGAATCGTCCTCGAATCTCTCTCTCCTTCCATCTCTTCTCTTTTATGTTGGAGTCAACCTGAGTGAGAGATAGAGACAGACAGAGGAGCCAGTCAGAGGAGAGAGTCAGAGGAGACAGACAGAGGAGACAGACAGAGGAGACAGACAGAGGAGACAGGCAGAGAAGAGAGTCAGAGGAGACAGACAGAGAAGAGAGTCAGAGAAGAGAGTCAGAGGAGACAGAGGAGACAGACAGAGGAGACAGACAGAGGAGACAGTCAGAGGAGGCAGTCAGAGGAGACAGAGAGGAGACAGACAGAGGAGACAGTCAGAGGAGACAGTCAGAGGAGAGAGTCAGAGGAGACAGACAGAGGAGACAGACAGAGGAGACAGTCAGAGGAGATAGTCAGAGGAGACAGACAGAGGAGACAGACAGAGGAGACAGTCAGAGGAGACAGTCAGAGGAGACAGACAGAGGAGAGAGTCAGAGGAGACAGTCAGAGGAGACAGACAGAGGAGACAGTCAGAGGAGACAGAAAGGGGAGACAGACAGAGGAGACAGACAAAGGAGACAGACAAGACAGTCAGAGGAGACAGAGACAAACAGAGGAGACAGACAGAGGAGACAGCGGGAGAGAAAGAGAGGGATTTATTAGAAGAAGAGAAAAAAGAGGGAGAGAAGGATGAGAGGAGAGTGACTTACGTCCTGAAGCGTGTCATGATCGTGGCGACCATCTTGTCTGTGATTCCAGGACAGAGGTCTTCAGTCAGTCTGATATTTCTCTCCAACTCCTCTATAGCACGTCTCTGTTCATCCCTGTCCCTGTGATCAAACTTCAGCTACAACATAAAGTACTGGTCAAAAGGTTGGAGACTCATTCATGGGTTATTCTTTATTTTTCACATTCTAGAATAATAGTGAAGACATCAAAACTGTGAAATAACATATAATAGTACAAATAAAGAAATGTACATTAACACTGTCTGAACATACAAACATGTGTACCTCTGAGAAGACTGGAGAGATGACTGTGGATAAACTGTGCTGGTCCTGGGGGGGGGAGAAAGAGAGACAGAGACAGAGAGAGAGAGGCAGAGAGAGACAGAGACAGCAAGAGAGAGGCAGAGAGAGAGAGAGAGAGAGACACAGAGAGAGAGAGACAGAGAGAGAGAGAGAGAGAGAGAGAGAGAGAGAGAGAGACACAGAGAGAGAGAGACAGAGAGAGAGAGACAGAGAGAGAGACAGAGAGAGACACAGAGAGAGAGAGACAGAGAGAGAGAGAGACAGAGAGAGAGACAGAGAGAGAGAGAGAGACAGAGAGACAGAGAGAGAGAGAGAGAGAGACAGAGAGAGACAGAGAGAGAGAGAGAGAGAGAGAGAGAGAGAGAGAGAGAGAGAGACAGGAGAGAGAGAGAGAGACAGACAGAGAGAGAGAGACAGACAGAGAGAGACAGAGAGAGACAGAGAGAGAGAGAGAGAGAGAGAGACAGAGAGAGAGAGAGACAGAGAGAGACAGAGAGAGAGAGACAGAGAGAGAGAGAGACAGAGAGAGAGAGAGACAGAGAGACAGAGAGAGACAGAGAGAGAGAGAGAGAGAGAGACAGAGAGAGAGACAGAGAGAGAGAGAGAGAGAGAGAGACAGAGAGAGACAGAGAGAGAGAGAGAGAGAGAGAGAGAGAGAGACAGAGAGAGACAGAGAGAGAGACAGAGAGAGAGAGACAGAGAGAGAGAGAGAGACAGACAGAGAGAGATTAACTAGGGATGTTAACTAGTATATTCTAAGTGCAGATGAACCAACTGACTCCACTGGTTACCTTCCTGCCGTCCTTATCTTTCTTCCGTATGGTGGTGAACGACCACGCGGGTTGAGATGGACTGTCCTCCTTGTTACTGGACTCACTGAGGAGAAGAATGAGAGGGTTAAACACACACACACACAACCACCCCCCCACCCAGACCTACCTATCGTCGTCTGAGCTAGAGTCGTCATCGCTGTGTTCTTCAGTCTTCCATCTCTTCAACCTGTCAATCAGTTCAGTCAGATAGGAAGTCCTCTTACAGTTTTTCTCTATGAACTTATGTTTTAACAACTCTCTGGCTGAGGGTCTCTGGAGGGAGAGGGGAGGGAGGGAGGAGAGAGGGGAGAGAGGAGGGAGGGGAGAGAGGAGAGTGGGGAGAGGAGAGAGACAGAAGAGAGAGAGGAGAGAGAGAGAGGGGGAGAGAGGAGGGAGGGAGAGGAGAGTGGGGAGAGGAGAGAGAGAGAAGAGAGAGAGGAGAGAGAGAGAGAGAGGGGGAGAGGGAGGGAGGAGAGAGGGGAGAGAGGAGGGAGAGAGGAGAGAGGAGAGAGGGGGAGAGAGGAGAGGGGAGGGAGAGGGGAGAGAGAGAGAAGAGAGAGAGGGGAGAGAGGAGAGGGGAGAGAGGAGAGAGAGAGGAGGGAGAGGGAGAGAGGAGAGAGAGGGGAGAGAGGAGAGGGGAGGGAGGAGAGAGAGGGGAGAGAGGAGGGAGGGGAGAGAGGGAGGAGAGAGAGGAGTGGGGAGAGGAGAGAGAGGGGAGAGAGGAGAGGGAGAGAGAGGGAGAGAGGAGAGAAGAGGGAGAGGGAGGGGGAGAGAGAGAGGAGAGAGAGAGAGAGAGAGAGAGAGAGAGGAGAGGGGAGGGAGGGGAGAGAGGAGAGAAAGAGAGAGAGAGAGAGGAGAGAGAGAGAGGAGAGAGAGAGGGTAGTAGGAAAAAAATAGAAGGAGAATTGTGTAGAGAAGCAAAATATATTATTTTCTGTTCACACAAATTCAACCAGCAGGTGGCAGCAACAAGCAAGATTTTTCACCACAGGGTGAATATTTGTATTTGCTCCATTCCTAACAACCTTTCACACTGTGGAGGAATCTCAGATATTCTCTCCTCAAATGCATTTTGAGAAAGAGACAAGGAGATGAAAGGACAAGAGGATGGAAGTAAATTATATATATATACACACACACACACACACACACACACACACATATATATATAGACCCATGGACACACCCTCCCAATGTACTGTACTTACGAAGACTGGATCCTTATTGAGACAGGAGTCTGTGAAATCTTTGAAACTCTTAGAGAAGTCTTCCCCGAGGGACGGAGGACTGCTCTTAGGGATCAGGAAGAGAACTTTCATAGGGTGTATGTCACTGTTAGGAGGCTCTCCTTTAGCCAGCTCTATAGCTGTTATACCTAAAGACCAGATATCAGCCTAGAGGGGGTAGGGGGTAGGGGGGAGAGAGAACAGGAGCCATTTAAAAAAGAACAACAACCATAAGGTTCATTGCATATCACTGTTAGGAGGCTCTCCAGATCTGATACCAGATAACAGATATCAGCCTAAATTACAGACCTATAGATACTCAGATACACTCCATTATATAGACACTCCATTATATAGACACTCCATTATATAGACACTCCATTATATAGACACTCCATTATATAGACACTCCATTATATAGACACTCCATTACATAGACACTCCGTTATAGACACTCCATTACATAGACACTCCATTATATAGACACTCCATTATATAGGCACTCCATTACATAGACACTCCGTTATATAGGCACTCCGTTATATAGGCACTCCATTATATAGGCACTCCATTATATAGGCACTCCGTTATATAGGCACTCCATTATATAGACACTCCATTATATAGGCACTCCGTTATATAGGCACTCCATTATATAGGCACTCCATTATATAGACACTCCGTTATAGACACTCCATTATATAGACACTCCATTATATAGGCACTCCATTATATAGACACCCCGTTATAGACACTCCATTACATAGACACTCCATTATATAGACACTCCATTATATAGACACTCCATTATATAGGCACTCCATTATATAGACACTCCATTATATAGGCACTCCATTATATAGACACTCCGTTATAGACACTCCGTTATAGACACTCCATTACATAGACACTCCATTATATAGACACTCCGTTATAGACACTCCATTATATAGACACTCCATTATATAGGCACTCCATTCTATAGACACTCCATTATATAGACACTCCATTATATAGACACTCCGTTATAGATACTCCGTTACAGACACACACAGAGGAGGGAAGTCTCCCCTGACTGGCATATGAAGTTGAACCACACCACCCTCCTAGACAGTCAACCACACCACCCTCCTAGACAGTCAACCACCCCACCCTCCTAGACAGTCAACCACACCACCCTCCTAGACAGTCAACCACACCACCCTCCTAGACAGTCAACCACCCCACCCTCCTAGACAGTCAACCACCCACCCTCCTAGACAGTCAACCACATCACCCTCCTAGACAGTCAACCACATCACCCTCCTAGACAGTCAACCACACCACCCTCCTAGACAGTCAACCACACCACCCTCCCAGACAGTCAACCACACCACCCTCCCTCCTAGACAGTCAACCACCCCAACCTCCCAGACAGTCAACCACCCCACCCTCCCAGACATTCAACCACACCACCCTCCCTCCTAGACAGTCAACCACACCACCCTCCCTCCTCCTAGACAGTCAACCACACCACCCTCCCTCCTAGACAGTCAACCACACCACACACCCCCTAGACAGTCAACCACCCCTCCCTCCCAGACAGTCAACCACCCCACCCTCCCAGACAGTCAACCACCCCACCCTCCCAGACAGTCAACCACACCACCCTCCTAGACAGTCAACCACCCCACCCTCCTAGACAGTCAACCACCCCACCCTCCCTCCCACCCCACCCTCCCAGACAGTCAACCACACCACCCTCCCAGACAGTCAACCACACCACCCTCCCTCCTAGACAGTCAACCACACCCACCCTCCCTCCCAAACAGTCAACCACACCACCCTCCCTCCCCTAGACAGTCAACCACACCACCCTCCCTCCCAGACAGTCAACCACACCACCCTCCCTCCCAGACAGTCAACCACACCACCCTCCCTCCCAGACAGTCAACCACCCCACCCTCCCAGACAGTCAACCACACCACCCTCCCAGACAGTCAACCACACCACCCTCCTAGACAGTCAACCACACCACCCTCCCAGACGGTCAACCACCCCACCCTCCTAGACAGTCAACCACCCCTCCCTCCCAGACAGTCAACCACCCCACCCTCCCCCCAGACAGTCAACCACCCCACCCTCCCAGACAGTCAACCACACCACCCTCCCAGACAGTCAACCACCCCACCCTCCTAGACAGTCAACCACACCACCCTCCCAGACAGTCAACCACCCCACCCTCCCCCTAGACAGTCAACCACCCCTCCCTCCCAGACAGTCAACCACCCCACCCTCCCAGACAGTCAACCACCCCACCCTCCCAGACAGTCAACCACACCACCCTCCTAGACAGTCAACCACCCCACCCTCCCAGACAGTCAACCACCCCACCCTCCCATACAGTCAACCACCCCACCCTCCCTCCTAGACAGTCAACCACACCACCCTCCTAGACAGTCAACCACCCCACCCTCCCTCCTAGACAGTCAACCACCCCACCCTCCCAGACAGTCAACCACCCCACCCTCCCAGACAGTCAACCACCCCACCCTCCCAGACAGTCAACCACCCCACCCTCCCTCCTAGACAGTCAACCACACCACCCTCCCTCCTAGACAGTCAACCACCCCACCCTCCCTCCTAGACAGTCAACCACCCCACCCTCCCAGACAGTCAACCACCCCACCCTCCCAGACAGTCAACCACCCCACCCTCCCAGACAGTCAACCCCCACCCAACCCTCCTCCCCAGACAGTCAACCAACCCACCCTCCTAGACAGTCAACCACCCCACCCTCCTAGACAGTCAACTACACCACCCTCCCTCCTAGACAGTCAACCACACCACCCTCCCCCTAGACAGTCAACCACACCACCCTCCTAGTCAACCACCCCACCCTCCCTAGACAGTCAACCACCCCACCCTCCCTCAACCAGACAGTCAACCACACCACCCTCCCTCCTAGACAGTCAACCACACCACCCTCCCTCCCAAACAGTCAACCACACCACCCTCCCTCCTAGACAGTCAACCACACCACCCTCCCTCCCAGACAGTCAACCACACCACCCTCCCTCCCAGACAGTCAACCACACCACCCTCCCAGACAGTCAACCACACCACCCTCCCAGACAGTCAACCACACCACCCTCCCTCCCAGACAGTCAACCACCCCCCACCCTCCCAGACAGTCAACCACCCCACCCTCCCAGACAGTCAACCACCCCACCCTCCCAGACAGTCAACCACACCACCCTCCTAGACAGTCAACCACACCACCCTCCCAGACGGTCAACCACCCCACCCTCCTAGACAGTCAACCACCCCTCCCTCCCAGACAGTCAACCACCCCACCCTCCCAGACAGTCAACCACCCCACCCTCCCAGACAGTCAACCACACCACCCTCCCAGACAGTCAACCACCCCACCCTCCTAGACAGTCAACCACACCACCCTCCCAGACAGTCAACCACCCCACCCTCCCTCCTCGACAGTCAACCACCCCACCCTCCTAGACAGTCAACCACCCCACCCTCCCAGACAGTCAACCACACCACCCTCCTAGACAGTCAACCACCCCACCCTCCCTCCTAGACAGTCAACCACCCACCCTCCCAGACAGTCAACCACCCCACCCTCCCAGACAGTCAACCACCCACCCTCCTAGACAGTCTAGTACACCACCCTCCGAGACAGTCAACCACACCACCCTCCTAGACAGTCAACCACACCACCCTCCTAGACAGTCAACCACCCACCCTTCTAGACAGTCAACCACACCACCCTCCTAGACAGTCAACCACACCACCCTCCTAGACAGTCAACCACCCCACCCTCCTAGACAGTCAACCACACCACCCTCCTAGACAGTCAACCACACCACCCTCCTAGACAGTCAACCACACCACCCTCCTAGACAGTCAACCACCCCACCCTCCTAGACAGTCAACCACACCACCCTCCTAGACAGTCAACCACACCACCCTCCTAGACAGTCAACCACACCACCCTCCTAGACAGTCAACCACCCACCCTCCTAGACAGTCTAGTACACCACCCTCCGAGACAGTCAACCACACCACCCTCCTAGACAGTCAAACACACCACGCTCCTAGACAGTCAACCACACCACCCTCCCTCCTAGACAGTCAACCACACCAGCCTCCTAGACAGTCAACCACACCACCATCCTAGACAGTCAACCACACCACCCTCCTAGACAGTCAACCACACCACCCTCCCTCCCAGACAGTCAACCACACCACCCTCCCTCCCAGACAGTCAACCACACCACCCTCCCTCCCAGACAGTCAACCACCCCACCCTCCCAGACAGTCAACCACACCACCCTCCCAGACAGTCAACCACACCACCCTCCCTCCCAGACAGTCAACCACCCCACCCTCCCAGACAGTCAACCACCCCACCCTCCCAGACAGTCAACCACCCCACCCTCCCAGACAGTCAACCACACCACCCTCCTAGACAGTCAACCACACCACCCTCCCAGACGGTCAACCACCCCACCCTCCTAGACAGTCAACCACCCCTCCCTCCCAGACAGTCAACCACCCCACCCTCCCAGACAGTCAACCACCCCACCCTCCCCCAGACAGTCAACCACACCACCCTCCCAGACAGTCAACCACCCCACCCTCCTAGACAGTCAACCACACCACCCTCCCAGACAGTCAACCACCCCACCCTCCCTCCTCGACAGTCAACCACCCCACCCTCCTAGACAGTCAACCACCCCACCCTCCTAGACAGTCAACCACACCACCCTCCTAGACAGTCAACCACCCCACCCTCCCTCCTAGACAGTCAACCACCCACCCTCCCAGACAGTCAACCACCCCACCCTCCCAGACAGTCAACCACCCACCCTCCTAGACAGTCTAGTACACCACCCTCCGAGACAGTCAACCACACCACCCTCCTAGACAGTCAACCACACCACCCTCCTAGACAGTCAACCACCCACCCTCCTAGACAGTCAACCACACCACCCTCCTAGACAGTCAACCACACCACCCTCCTAGACAGTCAACCACCCCACCCTCCTAGACAGTCAACCACACCACCCTCCTAGACAGTCAACCACACCACCCTCCTAGACAGTCAACCACACCACCCTCCTAGACAGTCAACCACCCCACCCTCCTAGACAGTCAACCACACCACCCTCCTAGACAGTCAACCACACCACCCTCCTAGACAGTCAACCACACCACCCTCCTAGACAGTCAACCACCCACCCTCCTAGACAGTCTAGTACACCACCCTCCGAGACAGTCAACCACACCACCCTCCTAGACAGTCAAACACACCACGCTCCTAGACAGTCAACCACACCACCCTCCCTCCTAGACAGTCAACCACACCAGCCTCCTAGACAGTCAACCACACCACCATCCTAGACAGTCAACCACACCACCCTCCTAGACAGTCAACCAACCCACCCTCCCAGACAGTCAACCACACCACCCTCCATCCTAGACAGTCAACCACACCACCCTCCCAGACAGTCAACCACACCACCCTCCCTCCTAGACAGTCAACCACCCCACCCTCCCAGACAGTCAACCACCCCACCCTCCCAGACAGTCAACCACACCACCCTCCCTCCTAGACAGTCAACCACCCCACCCTCCCAGACAGTCAACCACCCACCCTCCCTCCTAGACAGTCAACCAAACCACCCTCCCCCTCCCAGACAGTCAACCACCCCTCCCTCCCAGACAGTCAACCACCCCACCCTCCCAGACAGTCAACCACCCCACCCTCCCAGACAGTCAACCACCCCACCCTCCTAGACAGTCAACCACCCCACCCTCCTAGACAGTCAACCACCCCACCCTCCCAGACAGTCAACCACCCCACCCTCCCTCCTAGACAGTCAACCACACCACCCTCCCTCCTAGACAGTCAACCACCCCACCCTCCCTCCTAGACAGTCAACCACCCCACCCTCCCAGACAGTCAACCACCCCACCCTCCCAGACAGTCAACCACCCCACCCTCCCAGACAGTCAACCACACCACCCTCCCTCCTAGACAGTCAACCACCCCACCCTCCTAGACAGTCAACCACACCACCCTCTCCTAGACAGTCAACCACACCAGCCTCCTAGACAGTCAACCACCCCACCCTCCTAGACAGTCAACCACACCACCCTCCCTCCCAGACAGTCAACCACACCACCCTCCCTCCTAGACAGTCAACCACACCACCCTCCCTCCCAGACAGTCAACCACACCACCCTCCCTCCTAGACAGTCAACCACACCACCCTCCCTCCCAGACAGTCAACCACCCCACCCTCCTCAGACAGTCAACCACACCACCCTCCCAGACAGTCAACCACACCACCCTCCCTCCCAGACAGTCAACCACCCCACCCTCCCAGACAGTCAACCACCCCACCCTCCCAGACAGTCAACCACCCCACCCTCCCAGACAGTCAACCACACCACCCTCCCTCCCAGACAGTCAACCACCCCACCCTCCCTAGACAGTCAACCACACCACCCTCCCTCCCAGACAGTCAACCACCCCACCCTCCTAGACAGTCAACCACCCCTCCCTCCCAGACAGTCAACCACCCCACCCTCCCAGACAGTCAACCACCCACCCTCCCAGACAGTCAACCACCCCACCCTCCCAGACAGTCAACCACCCCACCCTCCCAGACAGTCAACCACCCCACCCTCCCTCCTAGACAGTCAACCACCCCACCCTCCTAGACAGTCAACCACCCCACCCTCCCTCCTAGACAGTCAACCACCCCACCCTCCCAGACAGTCAACCACCCCACCCTCCCAGACAGTCAACCACCCCACCCTCCCAGACAGTCAACCACCCACCCTCCCAGACAGTCAACCACCCCACCCTCCCAGACAGTCAACCACCCACCCTCCTAGACAGTCAAGTACACCACCCTCCGAGACAGTCAACCACACCACCCTCCTAGACAGTCAACCACCCCACCCTCCCTCCTAGACAGTCAACCACCCCACCCTCCCAGACAGTCAACCACACCACCCTCCCAGACAGTCAACCACCCCACCCTCCCTCCTAGACAGTCAACCACACCACCCTCCCTCCTAGACAGTCAACCACACCACCCTCCCTCCTAGACAGTCAACCACCCACCCTCCCTAGACAGTCAACCACCCCACCCTCCCTCCTAGACAGTCAACCACCCCACCCTCCTAGACAGTCAACCACCCCACCCTCCCTCCTAGACAGTCAACCACCCCACCCTCCTAGACAGTCAACCACCCCACCCTCCCAGACAGTCAACCACCCCACCCTCCCTCCTCCCAGACAGTCAACCACCCCACCCTCCTAGACAGTCAACCACACCACCCTCCCAGACAGTCAACCACCCCACCCTCCCTCCTAGACAATCAACCACCCCACCCTCCCAGACAGTCAACCACACACCACCCTCCTAGACAGTCAACCACACCACCCACCCTCCCAGACAGTCAACCACCCCACCCTCCCAGACAGTCAACCACCCACCCTCCCTAGACAGTCAACCACCCACCCTCCCAGACAGTCAACCACACCACCCTCCTAGACAGTCAACCACCCCACCCTCCCTCCTCCCAGACAGTCAACCACCCCACCCTCCCAGACAGTCAACCACACCACCCTCCCTCCCACCCACCCTCCTAGACAGTCAACCACCCCACCCTCCCTCCTACAGTCAACCACACCACCCTCCCTCCTAGACAGTCAACCACACCACCCTCCCTAGACAGTCAACCACCCCACCCTCCCTCCCAGACAGTCAACCACCCCACCCTCCCAGACAGTCAACCACCCCACCCTCCCAGACAGTCAACCACCCCACCCTCCCTCCTAGACAGTCAACCACCCCACCCTCCCAGACAGTCAACCACACCACCCTCCTAGACAGTCAACCACCCCACCCTCCCCCTAGACAGTCAACCACCCCACCCTCCCAGACAGTCAACCACACCACCCTCCTAGACAGTCAACCACACCACCCACCCTCCCAGACAGTCAACCACCCCACCCTCCCAGACAGTCAACCACCCCACCCTCCTAGACAGTCAACCACACCACCCTCCCTCCTAGACAGTCAACCACACCACCCTCCCAGACAGTCAACCACCCCACCCTCCCTCCTAGACAGTCAACCACCCACCCCTCCCAGACAGTCAACCACACCACCCTCCCTCCTAGACAGTCAACCACCCCACCCTCCCTCCCAGACAGTCAACCACACCACCCTCCCTCCTAGACAGTCAACCACACCACCCTCCCTCCCAGACAGTCAACCACACCACCCTCCCTCCCAGACAGTCAACCACCACCCACCCTCCCAGACAGTCAACCACCCCACCCTCCCAGACAGTCAACCACCCACCCTCCTAGACAGTCAGTACCCACCCTCCGAGACAGTCAACCACACCACCCTCCTAGACAGTCAACCACCCCACCCTCCCTCCTCCCAGACAGTCAACCACCCCACCCTCCCAGACAGTCAACCACACCACCCTCCCTCCTAGACAGTCAACCACCCCACCCTCCCTCCTAGACAGTCAACCACACCACCCTCCTAGACAGTCAACCACCCCACCCTCCCTCCTAGACAGTCAACCACCCCACCCTCCTAGACAGTCAACCACCCACCCTCCCTCCTAGACAGTCAACCACACCACCCTCCTCCTAGACAGTCAACCACACCACCCTCCTAGACAGTCAACCACCCCACCCTCCCTCCTAGACAGTCAACCACCCCACCCTCCTAGACAGTCAACCACCCCACCCTCCCAGACAGTCAACCACCCACCCTCCTAGACAGTCAACCACACCACCCTCCTAGACAGTCAACCACACCACCCTCCTAGACAGTCAACCACACCACCCTCCCTCCAGACAGTCAACCACCCCACCCTCCTAGACAGTCAACCACCCCACCCTCCCAGACAGTCAACCACACCACCCTCCCTCCTAGACAGTCAACCACACCACCCTCCTAGACAGTCAACCAACCACCACCCTCCTAGACAGTCAACCACCCCACCCTCCCAGACAGTCAACCACCCACCCTCCCAGACAGTCAAGTACACCACCCTCCGAGACAGTCAACCACACCACCCTCCTAGACAGTCAACCACCCCCACCCTCCCTCCTAGACAGTCAACCACCCCACCCTCCCAGACAGTCAACCACACCACCCTCCCAGACAGTCAACCACCCACCCTCCCTCCTAGACAGTCAACCACACCACCCTCCTCCCAGACAGTCAACCACACCACCCTCCCTCCTAGACAGTCAACCACACCACCTCCCAGACTCCCAGACAGTCAACCACCCCACCCTCCTCAGACAGTCAACCACCCCACCCTCCCAGACAGTCAACCACCCCACCCTCCCAGACAGTCCCACCCCACCCTCCCAGACAGTCAACCACCCCACCCTCCTAGACAGTCAACCACCCCACCCTCCCTCCTAGACAGTCAACCACCCCACCCTCCTAGACAGTCAACCACCCCACCTCCCTCCCAGACAGTCCCACCCCACCCTCCCAGACAGTCAACCACCCACCCTCCCTCCTAGACAGTCAACCACACCACCCTCCTCCCAGACAGTCAACCACCCCACCCTCCCTCCTAGACAGTCAACCACCCACCCTCCCTCCTAGACAGTCAACCACCCCCACCCTCCCTCCTAGACAGTCAACCACCCCACCCTCCCTCCTAGACAGTCAACACCCACCCTCCCAGACAGTCAACCACCCCACCCTCCTAGACAGTCAACCACCCACCCTCCCTCCTAGACAGTCAACCACCCACCCTCCTAGACAGTCAACCACACCACCCTCCTAGACAGTCAACCACACCACCCTCCTAGACAGTCAACCACCCCACCCTCCTAGACAGTCAACCACACCACCCTCCTAGACAGTCAACCACACCACCCTCCCTAGACAGTCAACCACACCACCCTCCTAGACAGTCAACCACCCCACCCTCCTAGACAGTCAACCACACCACCCTCCTAGACAGTCAACCACACCACCCTCCTAGACAGTCAACCACACCACCCTCCTAGACAGTCAACCACCCACCCTCCTAGACAGTCTAGTACACCACCCTCCGAGACAGTCAACCACACCACCCTCCTAGACAGTCAAACACACCACGCTCCTAGACAGTCAACCACACCACCCTCCCTCCTAGACAGTCAACCACACCAGCCTCCTAGACAGTCAACCACACCACCATCCTAGACAGTCAACCACACCACCCTCCTAGACAGTCAACCAACCCACCCTCCCAGACAGTCAACCACACCACCCTCCATCCTAGACAGTCAACCACACCACCCTCCCAGACAGTCAACCACACCACCCTCCCTCCTAGACAGTCAACCACCCCACCCTCCCAGACAGTCAACCACCCCACCCTCCCAGACAGTCAACCACACCACCCTCCCTCCTAGACAGTCAACCACCCCACCCTCCCAGACAGTCAACCACACCACCCTCCCTCCTAGACAGTCAACCAAACCACCCTCCCTCCTAGACAGTCAACCACCCCTCCCTCCCAGACAGTCAACCACCCCACCCTCCCAGACAGTCAACCACCCCACCCTCCCAGACAGTCAACCACACCACCCTCCTAGACAGTCAACCACCCCACCCTCCTAGACAGTCAACCACCCCACCCTCCCAGACAGTCAACCACCCCACCCTCCCTCCTAGACAGTCAACCACACCACCCTCCCTCCTAGACAGTCAACCACCCCACCCTCCCTCCTAGACAGTCAACCACCCCACCCTCCCAGACAGTCAACCACCCCACCCTCCCAGACAGTCAACCACCCCACCCTCCCAGACAGTCAACCACACCACCCTCCCTCCTAGACAGTCAACCACCCCACCCTCCTAGACAGTCAACCACACCACCCTCCCTCCTAGACAGTCAACCACACCACCCTCCCCTAGACAGTCAACCACACCAGCCTCCTAGACAGTCAACCACCCCACCCTCCTAGACAGACAACCACACCACCCTCCCTCCCAGACAGTCAACCACACCACCCTCCCTCCTAGACAGTCAACCACACCACCCTCCCTCCCAGACAGTCAACCACACCACCCTCCCTCCTAGACAGTCAACCACACCACCCTCCCTCCCAGACAGTCAACCACCCCACCCTCCCAGACAGTCAACCACACCACCCTCCCAGACAGTCAACCACACCACCCTCCCTCCCAGACAGTCAACCACCCCACCCCAGTCAACCACCCCACCCTCCCAGACAGTCAACCACCCCACCCTCCCAGACAGTCAACCACACCACCCTCCCAGACAGTCAACCACCCCACCCTCCTAGACAGTCAACCACACCACCTTCCCAGTCAACCACCCCACCCTCCTAGACAGTCAACCACCCCTCCCTCCCAGACAGTCAACCACCCCACCCTCCCAGACAGTCAACCACACCACCCTCCCAGACAGTCAACCACCCCACCCTCCGAGACAGTCAACCACACCACCCTCCCAGACAGTCAACCACCCCACCCTCCCTCCTAGACAGTCAACCACCCCACCCTCCCTCCTAGACAGTCAACCACCCCACCCTCCCTCCTAGACAGTCAACCACCCCACCCTCCTAGACAGTCAACCACACCACCCTCCTAGACAGTCAACCACCCCACCCTCCCTCCTAGACAGTCAACCACCCACCCTCCCAGACAGTCAACCACCCCACCCTCCCAGACAGTCAACCACCCACCCTCCTAGACAGTCTAGTACACCACCCTCCGAGACAGTCAACCACACCACCCTCCTAGACAGTCAACCACCCCACCCTCCCTCCTAGACAGTCAACCACCCCACCCTCCCAGACAGTCAACCACACCACCCTCCCTCCTAGACAGTCAACCACCCCACCCTCCCTCCTAGACAGTCAACCACACCACCCTCCCTCCTAGACAGTCAACCACACCACCCTCCCTCCTAGACAGTCAACCACCCCACCCTCCTAGACAGTCAACCACCCCACCCTCCCTCCTAGACAGTCAACCACCCCACCCTCCTAGACAGTCAACCACCCCACCCTCCCTCCTAGACAGTCAACCACCCCACCCTCCTAGACAGTCAACCACCCCACCCTCCCAGACAGTCAACCACCCCACCCTCCCTCCTAGACAGTCAACCACCCCACCCTCCTAGACAGTCAACCACACCACCCTCCTAGACAGTCAACCACTCCACCCTCCCTCCTAGACAATCAACCACCCCACCCTCCCAGACAGTCAACCACACCACCCTCCTAGACAGTCAACCACACCACCCACCCTCCCAGACAGTCAACCACCCCACCCTCCCAGACAGTCAACCACCCACCCTCCTAGACAGTCTAGTACACCACCCTCCGAGACAGTCAACCACACCACCCTCCTAGACAGTCAACCACCCCACCCTCCCTCCTAGACAGTCAACCACCCCACCCTCCCAGACAGTCAACCACACCACCCTCCCTCCTAGACAGTCAACCACCCCACCCTCCCTCCTAGACAGTCAACCACACCACCCTCCCTCCTAGACAGTCAACCACACCACCCTCCTAGACAGTCAACCACCCCACCCTCCCTCCTAGACAGTCAACCACCCCACCCTCCTAGACAGTCAACCACCCCACCCTCCCAGACAGTCAACCACCCCACCCTCCCTCCTAGACAGTCAACCACCCCACCCTCCTAGACAGTCAACCACACCACCCTCCTAGACAGTCAACCACTCCACCCTCCCTCCTAGACAATCAACCACCCCACCCTCCCAGACAGTCAACCACACCACCCTCCTAGACAGTCAACCACACCACCCACCCTCCCAGACAGTCAACCACCCCACCCTCCCAGACAGTCAACCACCCACCCTCCTAGACAGTCTAGTACACCACCCTCCGAGACAGTCAACCACACCACCCTCCTAGACAGTCAACCACCCCACCCTCCCTCCTAGACAGTCAACCACCCAGCCCTCCCAGACAGTCAACCACACCACCCTCCCTCCTAGACAGTCAACCACCCCACCCTCCCTCCTAGACAGTCAACCACACCACCCTACCTCCTAGACAGTCAACCACACCACCCTCCCTCCTAGACAGTCAACCACACCACCCTCCCTCCTAGACAGTCAACCACACCACCCTCCTAGACAGTCAACCACACCACCCACCCTCCCAGACAGTCAACCACCCCACCCTCCCAGACAGTCAACCACCCACCCTCCTAGACAGTCTAGTACACCACCCTCCGAGACAGTCAACCACACCACCCTCCTAGACAGTCAACCACCCCACCCTCCCTCCTAGACAGACAACCACCCCACCCTCCCAGACAGTCAACCACACCACCCTCCCTCCTAGACAGTCAACCACCCCAACCTCCCTCCTAGACAGTCAACCACACCACCCTCCCTCCTAGACAGTCAACCACACCACCCTCCTAGACAGTCAACCACCCCACCCTCCCTCCTAGACAGTCAACCACCCCACCCTCCTAGACAGTCAACCACCCCACCCTCCCTCCTAGACAGTCAACCACACCACCCTCCCTCCTAGACAGTCAACCACACCACCCTCCTAGACAGTCAACCACCCCACCCTCCCTCCTAGACAGTCAACCACCCCACCCTCCTAGACAGTCAACCACCCCACCCTCCCAGACAGTCAACCACCCCACCCTCCCTCCTAGACAGTCAACCACCCCACCCTCCTAGACAGTCAACCACACCACCCTCCTAGACAGTCAACCACTCCACCCTCCCTCCTAGACAATCAACCACCCCACCCTCCCAGACAGTCAACCACACCACCCTCCTAGACAGTCAACCACACCACCCACCCTCCCAGACAGTCAACCACCCCACCCTCCCAGACAGTCAACCACCCACCCTCCTAGACAGTCTAGTACACCACCCTCCGAGACAGTCAACCACACCACCCTCCTAGACAGTCAACCACCCCACCCTCCCTCCTAGACAGTCAACCACCCCACCCTCCCAGACAGTCAACCACACCACCCTCCCTCCTAGACAGTCAACCACCCCACCCTCCCTCCTAGACAGTCAACCACACCACCCTACCTCCTAGACAGTCAACCACACCACCCTCCCTCCTAGACAGTCAACCACACCACCCTCCCTCCTAGACAGTCAACCACCCCACCCTCCCTCCTAGACAGTCAACCACCCCACCCTCCCAGACAGTCAACCACACCACCCTCCCTCCTAGACAGTCAACCACCCCACCCTCCCTCCTAGACAGTCAACCACACCACCCTACCTCCTAGACAGTCAACCACACCACCCTCCCTCCTAGACAGTCAACCACACCACCCTCCCTCCTAGACAGTCAACCACACCACCCTCCTAGACAGTCAACCACACCACCCACCCTCCCAGACAGTCAACCACCCCACCCTCCCAGACAGTCAACCACCCACCCTCCTAGACAGTCTAGTACACCACCCTCCCGAGAGACAGTCAACCACACCACCCTCCTAGACAGTCAACCACCCCACCCTCCCTCCTAGACAGACAACCACCCCACCCTCCCAGACAGTCAACCACACCACCCTCCCTCCTAGACAGTCAACCACCCCAACCTCCCTCCTAGACAGTCAACCACACCACCCTCCCTCCTAGACAGTCAACCACACCACCCTCCTAGACAGTCAACCACCCCACCCTCCCTCCTAGACAGTCAACCACCCCACCCTCCTAGACAGTCAACCACCCCACCCTCCCTCCTAGACAGTCAACCACACCACCCTCCCTCCTAGACAGTCAACCACACGACCCTCCTAGACAGTCAACCACCCCACCCTCCCTCCTAGACAGTCAACCACCCCACCCTCCTAGACAGTCAACCACCCCACCCTCCCAGACAGTCAACCACCCCACCCTCCCTCCTAGACAGTCAACCACCCCACCCTCCTAGACAGTCAACCACACCACCCTCCTAGACAGTCAACCACTCCACCCTCCCTCCTAGACAATCAACCACCCCACCCTCCCAGACAGTCAACCACACCACCCTCCTAGACAGTCAACCACACCACCCACCCTCCCAGACAGTCAACCACCCCACCCTCCCAGACAGTCAACCACCCACCCTCCTAGACAGTCTAGTACACCACCCTCCGAGACAGTCAACCACACCACCCTCCTAGACAGTCAACCACCCCACCCTCCCTCCTAGACAGTCAACCACCCCACCCTCCCAGACAGTCAACCACACCACCCTCCCTCCTAGACAGTCAACCACCCCACCCTCCCTCCTAGACAGTCAACCACACCACCCTACCTCCTAGACAGTCAACCACACCACCCTCCCTCCTAGACAGTCAACCACACCACCCTCCCTCCTAGACAGTCAACCACACCACCCTCCTAGACAGTCAACCACCCCACCCTCCCTCCTAGACAGTCAACCACCCCACCCTCCTAGACAGTCAACCACCCCACCCTCCTAGACAGTCAACCACCCCACCCTCCAGACAGTCAACCACCCCACCCTCCCTCCTAGACAGTCAACCACCCCACCCTCCTAGACAGTCAACCACACCACCCTCCCTCCTAGACAGTCAACCACACCACCCTCCTAGACAGTCAACCACCCCACCCTCCCCCTAGACAGTCAACCACCCCACCCTCCTAGACAGTCAACCACCCCACCCTCCCAGACAGTCAACCACCCCACCCTCCCTCCTAGACAGTCAACCACCCCACCCTCCTAGACAGTCAACCACACCACCCTCCTAGACAGTCAACCACCCACCCTCCCTCCTAGACAATCAACCACCCCACCCTCCCAGACAGTCAACCACACCACCCTCCTAGACAGTCAACCACACCACCCACCCTCCCAGACAGTCAACCACCCCACCCTCCCAGACAGTCAACCACCCACCCTCCTAGACAGTCTAGTACACCACCCTCCGAGACAGTCAACCACACCACCCTCCTAGACAGTCAACCACCCCACCCTCCGTCCTAGACAGTCAACCACCCCACCCTCCCAGACAGTCAACCACACCACCCTCCCTCCTAGACAGTCAACCACCCCACCCTCCCTCCTAGACAGTCAACCACACCACCCTACCTCCTAGACAGTCAACCACACCACCCTCCCTCCTAGACAGTCAACCACCCCACCCTCCTAGACAGTCAACCACCCCACCCACCCTCCGAGACAGTCAACCACACCACCCTCCTAGACAGTCAACCACCCCACCCTCCCTCCTAGACAGTCAACCACCCCACCCTCCCAGACAGTCAACCACACCACCCTCCCTCCTAGACAGTCAACCACCCCACCCTCCCTCCTAGACAGTCAACCACACCACCCTCCCTCCTAGACAGTCAACCACACCACCCTCCTAGACAGTCAACCACCCCACCCTCCCTCCTAGACAGTCAACCACCCCACCCTCCTAGACAGTCAACCACCCCACCCTCCCAGACAGTCAACCACCCCACCCTCCCTCCTAGACAGTCAACCACCCCACCCTCCTAGACAGTCAACCACACCACCCTCCTAGACAGTCAACCACTCCACCCTCCCTCCTAGACAATCAACCACCCCACCCTCCCAGACAGTCAACCACACCACCCTCCTAGACAGTCAACCACACCACCCACCCTCCCAGACAGTCAACCACCCCACCCTCCCAGACAGTCAACCACCCACCCTCCTAGACAGTCTAGTACACCACCCTCCGAGACAGTCAACCACACCACCCTCCTAGACAGTCAACCACCCCACCCTCCGTCCTAGACAGTCAACCACCCCACCCTCCCAGACAGTCAACCACACCACCCTCCCTCCTAGACAGTCAACCACCCCACCCTCCCTCCTAGACAGTCAACCACACCACCCTACCTCCTAGACAGTCAACCACACCACCCTCCCTCCTAGACAGTCAACCACCCCACCCTCCTAGACAGTCAACCACCCCACCCACCCTCCGAGACAGTCAACCACACCACCCTCCTAGACAGTCAACCACCCCACCCTCCCTCCTAGACAGTCAACCACCCCACCCTCCCAGACAGTCAACCACACCACCCTCCCTCCTAGACAGTCAACCACCCCACCCTCCCTCCTAGACAGTCAACCACACCACCCTCCCTCCTAGACAGTCAACCACACCACCCTCCTAGACAGTCAACCACCCCACCCTCCCTCCTAGACAGTCAACCACCCCACCCTCCTAGACAGTCAACCACCCCACCCTCCCAGACAGTCAACCACCCCACCCTCCCTCCTAGACAGTCAACCACCCCACCCTCCTAGACAGTCAACCACACCACCCTCCTAGACAGTCAACCACTCCACCCTCCCTCCTAGACAATCAACCACCCCACCCTCCCAGACAGTCAACCACACCACCCTCCTAGACAGTCAACCACACCACCCACCCTCCCAGACAGTCAACCACCCCACCCTCCAAGACAGTCAACCACCCACCCTCCTAGACAGTCTAGTACACCACCCTCCGAGACAGTCAACCACACCACCCTCCTAGACAGTCAACCACCCCACCCTCCCTCCTAGACAGTCAACCACCCCACCCTCCCAGACAGTCAACCACACCACCCTCCCTCCTAGACAGTCAACCACCCCACCCTCCCTCCTAGACAGTCAACCACACCACCCTCCCTCCTAGACAGTCAACCACACCACCCTCCCTCCTAGACAGTCAACCACCCCACCCTCCTAGACAGTCAACCACCCCACCCTCCCTCCTCCTAGACAGTCAACCACTCCACCCTCCTAGACAGTCAACCACCCCACCCTCCCTCCTAGACAGTCAACCACCCCACCCTCCTAGACAGTCAACCACCCCACCCTCCCAGACAGTCAACCACCCCACCCTCCCTCCTAGACAGTCAACCACCCCACCCTCCTAGACAGTCAACCACACCACCCTCCTAGACAGTCAACCACTCCACCCTCCCTCCTAGACAATCAACCACCCCACCCTCCCAGACAGTCAACCACACCACCCACCCTCCCAGACAGTCAACCACCCCACCCTCCCAGACAGTCAACCACCCACCCTCCTAGACAGTCTAGTACACCACCCTCCAAGACAGTCAACCACACCACCCTCCTAGACAGTCAACCACCCCACCCTCCCAGACAGTCAACCACACCACCCTCCCTCCTAGACAGTCAACCACACCACCCTCCTAGACAGTCAACCACTCCACCCTCCCTCCTAGACAATCAACCACCCCACCCTCCCAGACAGTCAACCACCCCACCCTCCCAGACAGTCAACCACCCACCCTCCTAGACAGTCTAGTACACCACCCTCCGAGACAGTCAACCACACCACCCTCCTAGACAGTCAACCACCCCACCCTCCCTCCTAGACAGTCAACCACCCCACCCTCCCAGACAGTCAACCACACCACCCTCCCTCCTAGACAGTCAACCACCCCACCCTCCCTCCTAGACAGTCAACCACACCACCCTACCTCCTAGACAGTCAACCACACCACCCTCCCTCCTAGACAGTCAACCACCCCACCCTCCTAGACAGTCAACCACCCCACCCACCCTCCGAGACAGTCAACCACACCACCCTCCTAGACAGTCAACCACCCCACCCTCCCTCCTAGACAGTCAACCACCCCACCCTCCCAGACAGTCAACCACACCACCCTCCCTCCTAGACAGTCAACCACCCCCACCCTCCCTCCTAGACAGTCAACCACACCACCCTCCCTCCTAGACAGTCAACCACACCACCCTCCTAGACAGTCAACCACCCCACCCTCCCTCCTAGACAGTCAACCACCCCACCCTCCTAGACAGTCAACCACCCCACCCTCCCAGACAGTCAACCACCCCACCCTCCCTCCTAGACAGTCAACCACCCCACCCTCCTAGACAGTCAACCACACCACCCTCCTATACAGTCAACCACTCCACCCACCCTCCTAGACAATCAACCACCCCACCCTCCCAGACAGTCAACCACACCACCCTCCTAGACAGTCAACCACACCACCCACCCTCCCAGACAGTCAACCACCCCACCCTCCAAGACAGTCAACCACCCACCCTCCTAGACAGTCTAGTACACCACCCTCCGAGACAGTCAACCACACCACCCTCCTAGACAGTCAACCACCCCACCCTCCCTCCTAGACAGTCAACCACCCCACCCTCCCAGACAGTCAACCACACCACCCTCCCTCCTAGACAGTCAACCACCCCACCCTCCCTCCTAGACAGTCAACCACACCACCCTCCCTCCTAGACAGTCAACCACACCACCCTCCCTCCTAGACAGTCAACCACCCCACCCTCCTAGACAGTCAACCACCCCACCCTCCCTCCTAGACAGTCAACCACTCCACCCTCCTAGACAGTCAACCACCCCACCCTCCCTCCTAGACAGTCAACCACCCCACCCTCCTAGACAGTCAACCACCCCACCCTCCCAGACAGTCAACCACCCCAACCTCCCTCCTAGACAGTCAACCACCCCACCCTCCTAGACAGTCAACCACACCACCCTCCTAGACAGTCAACCACTCCACCCTCCCTCCTAGACAATCAACCACCCCACCCTCCCAGACAGTCAACAACACCACCCACCCTCCCAGACAGTCAACCACCCCACCCTCCCAGACAGTCAACCACCCACCCTCCTAGACAGTCTAGTACACCACCCTCCGAGACAGTCAACCACACCACCCTCCTAGACAGTCAACCACCCCACCCTCCCTCCTAGACAGTCAACCACCCCACCCTCCCAGAAAGTCAACCACACCACCCTCCCTCCTAGACAGTCAACCACCCCACCCTCCCTCCTAGACAGTCAACCACACCACCCTCCCTCCTAGACAGTCAACCACACCACCCTCCCTCCTAGACAGTCAACCACCCCACCCTCCCAGACAGTCAACCACACCACCCTCCCTCCTAGACAGTCAACCACCCCACCCTCCCTCCTAGACAGTCAACCACCCCACCCTCCTAGACAGTCAACAACCCTCCCTCCTAGACAGTCAACCACACCACCCACCCTCCCAGACAGTCAACCACCCCACCCTCCCTCCTAGACAGTCAACCACCCCACCCTCCTAGACAGTCAACCACACCACCCTCCTAGACAGTCAACCACTCCACCCTCCCTCCTAGACAATCAACCACCCCACCCTCCCAGACAGTCAACCACACCACCCTCCTAGACAGTCAACCACACCACCCTCCTTCCTAGACAGTCAACCACACCACCCTCCCTCCTAGACAGTCAACCACCCCACCCTCCCTCCTAGACAGTCAACCACCCCACCCTCCCTCCTAGACAGTCAACCACCCCACCCTCCTAGACAGTCAACCACACCACCCTCCTAGACAGTCAACCACACCACCCTCCCTCCTAGACAGTCAACCACACCACCCTCCCAGACAGTCAACCACACCACCCTCCTAGACAGTCAACCACACCACCCTCCTAGACAGCCAACCACGCCACCCTCCTAGACAGTCAACCACACCACCCTCCCTCATAGACAGTCAACCACCCCACCCTCCTAGACAGTCAACCACCCCACCCTCCCAGACAGTCAACCACCCCACCCTCCTAGACAGTCAACAACCCTCCCTCCTAGACAGTCAACCACACCACCCACCCTCCCAGACAGTCAACCACCCCACCCTCCCTCCTAGACAGTCAACCACCCCACCCTCCTAGACAGTCAACCACACCACCCTCCTAGACAGTCAACCACTCCACCCTCCCTCCTAGACAATCAACCAACCCACCCTCCCAGACAGTCAACCACACCACCCTCCTAGACAGTCAACCACACCACCCTCCTTCCTAGACAGTCAACCACACCACCCTCCCTCCTAGACAGTCAACCACCCCACCCTCCCTCCTAGACAGTCAACCACCCCACCCTCCCTCCTAGACAGTCAACCATCCCACCCTCCTAGACAGTCAACCACACCACCCTCCTAGACAGTCAACCACACCACCCTCCTAGAAAGTCAACCACACCACCCTCCTAGACAGTCAACCACACCACCCTCCCAGACAGTCAACCACACCACCCTCCTAGACAGTCAACCACACCACCCTCCTAGACAGTCAACCACGCCACCCTCCTAGACAGTCAACCACACCACCCTCCCTCATAGACAGTCAACCACCCCACCCTCCCAGACAGTCAACCACACCACCCTCCTAGACAGTCAACCACACCACCCTCCTTCCTAGACAGTCAACCACACCACCCTCCCTCCTAGACAGTCAACCACACCACCCTCCCTCCTAGACAGTCAACCACACCACCCTCCCTCCTAGACAGTCAACCACACCACCCTCCCTCCTAGACAGTCAACCACCCCACCCTCCCTCCTAGACAGTCAACCACCCCACCCTCCCTCCTAGACAGTCAACCACCCCCCCTCCTAGACAGTCAACCACACCACCCTCCTAGACAGTCAACCACACCACCCTCCCTCCTAGACAGTCAACCACACCACCCTCCTAGACAGTCAACCACACCACCCTCCTAGACAGTCAACCACGCCACCCTCCTAGACAGTCAACCACACCACCCTCCTAGACAGTCAACCACACCACCCTCTTAGACAGTCAACCACCCCACCCTCCTATACAGTCAACCACCCCACCCTCCTAGACAGTCAAACACCCTTCCCGACACGAAACCAACCTAATACAACATGAACGGTGCCTACAAATGTCTCTCTCTACCTTGTGATCATAAGAAGACTGTTGTATGACTTCAGGTGCCATCCAGAACGGTGTGCCTACAAATGTCTCTCTCTTCATCTGGGTGTCGGTCAGCTGTCCAGCCACTCCAAAGTCTGCTAGCTTCACCTCCCCCTGCTCAGAGAGGAGGATGTTGGCAGCTTCAGAGAGGGGAGAGGAGAGAGAGGGGAGAGGAGAGAGAGGGGGAGAGGAGAGAGAGGAGAGAGAGGGGGAGAGGAGAGAGAGGGAGAGAGGAGAGAGAGAGGAGAGAGAGGGGGAGAGAGGGAGAGAGGAGAGAGGAGGAGAGAGAGAGAGAGGAGGGGAGAGGAGAGGGGGGGAGAGGAGAGAGAGGGGAGAGGGAGGAGGGAGGGGAGAGAGAGGGAGAGGAGAGAGAGGGGAGAGGAGGAGAGGGGGAGAGGAGAGAGAGGGGAGAGGGAGGAGGAGAGGGGAGAGAGAGGGGAGAGAGGGGGTAGGGAGAGAGAGAGGGGAGAGGGGAGGAGGGGAGAGGAGAGAGAGAGGGGAGAGGGGAGGAGGGTAGAGGAGAGAGAGAGGGGAGAGGAGAGAGAGGGGAGAGGAGAGAGAGGGGAGAGGAGAGAGACGGGAGACATTTCACTTTTGTAGTGTGAGTAATACTGAACATAAATATAAAACCATTTCTAATATTTTACTGAGTTACAGTTCATATAATGAAAATCATTCAATTAATTAAATTGTTCCCTAATCTGTGGATTTCACATGACTGGGAATACTGATAAACATCTGTTGATCACAGATACCTTTAAAAAATAAAAAGTAGGGGTGTGGATCAGAACACCAGTCAGTATCTGGTGTGGATCAGAACACCAGTCAGTATCTGGTGTGGATCAGAACACCAGTCAGTATCTGGTGTGGATCAGAACACCAGTCTGTATCTGGTGTGGATCAGAACACCAGTCTGTATCTGGTGTGGATCAGAACACCAGTCTGTATCTGGTGTGGATCAGAACACCAGTCAGTATCTGGTGTGGATCAGAACACCAGTCAGTATCTGGTGTGGATCAGAACACCAGTCAGTATCTGAACACCAGTCTGTATCTGTGTGGATCAGAACACCAGTCAGTATCTGGTGTGGATCAGAACACCAGTCAGTATCTGGTGTGGATCAGAACACCAGTCAGTATCTGGTGTGGATCAGAACACCAGTCAGTATCTGGTGTGGATCAGAACACCAGTCAGTATCTGGTGTGGATCAGAACACCAGTCTGTATCTGGTGTGGATCAGAACACCAGTCAGTATCTGGTGTGGATCAGAACACCAGTCAGTATCTGGTGTGGATCAGAACACCAGTCAGTATCTGGTGTGGATCAGAACACCAGGCAGTATCTGGTGTGGATCAGAACACCAGTCAGTATCTGGTGTGGATCAGAACACCAGTCAGTATCTGGTGTGGATCAGAACACCAGTCAGTATCTGGTGTGGATCAGAACACCAGTCAGTATCTGGTGTGGATCAGAACACCAGTCAGTATCTGGTGTGGATCAGAACACCAGTCTGTATCTGGTGTGGATCAGAACACCAGTCAGTATCTGGTGTGGATCAGAAAACCAGTCAGTATCTGGTGTGGATCAGAACACCAGTCAGTATCTGGTGTGGATCAGAACACCAGTCAGTATCTGGTGTGGATCAGAACACCAGTCAGTATCTGGTGTGGATCAGAACACCAGTCTGTATCTGGTGTGGATCAGAACACCAGTCTGTATCTGGTGTGGATCAGAACACCAGTCAGTATCTGGCGTGGATCAGAACACCAGTCAGTATCTGGTGTGGATCAGAACACCAGTCTGTATCTGGTGTGGATCAGAACACCAGTCAGTATCTGGTGTGGATCAGTCCAGTCAGTATCTGGTGTGGATCAGAACACCAGTCAGTATCTGGTGTGGATCAGAACACCAGTCAGTATCTGGTGTGGATCAGAACACCAGTCAGTATCTGGTGTGGATCAGAACACCAGTCAGTATCTGGTGTGGATCAGAACACCAGTCAGTATCTGGTGTGGATCAGAACACCAGTCAGTATCTGGTGTGGATCAGAACACCAGTCAGTATCTGGTGTGGATCAGAAAACCAGTCAGTATCTGGTGTGGATCAGAACACCAGTCAGTATCTGGTGTGGATCAGAAAACCAGTCAGTATCTGGTGTGGATCAGAACACCAGTCAGTATCTGGTGTGGATCAGAAAACCAGTCAGTATCTGGTGTGGATCAGAAAACCAGTCAGTATCTGGTGTGGATCAGAACACCAGTCAGTATCTGGTGTGGATCAGAAAACCAGTCTGTATCTGGTGTGGATCAGAACACCAGTCAGTATCTGGTGTGGATCAGAACACCAGTCAGTATCTGGTGTGGATCAGAAAACCAGTCAGTATCTGGTGTGGATCAGAACACCAGTCTGTATCTGGTGTGGATCAGAACACCAGTCTGTATCTGGTGTGGATCATAAAACCAGTCTGTATCTGGTGTGGATCAGAACACCAGTCTGTATCTGGTGTGGATCAGAAAACCAGTCAGTATCTGGTGTGGATCAGAACACCAGTCTGTATCTGGTGTGGATCAGAACACCAGTCTGTATCTGGTGTGGATCAGAACACCAGTCTGTATCTGGTGTGGATCAGAAAACCAGTCAGTATCTGGTGTGGATCAGAACACCAGTCAGTATCTGGTGTGGATCAGAAAACCAGTCTGTATCTGGTGTGGATCAGAAAACCAGTCTGTATCTGGTGTGGATCATAAAACCAGTCAGTATCTGGTGTGGATCAGAACACCAGTCAGTATCTGGTGTGGATCAGAACACCAGTCAGTATCTGGTGTGGATCAGAACACCAGTCAGTATCTGGTGTGGATCAGAACACCAGTCAGTATCTGGTGTGGATCAGAACACCAGTCTGTATCTGGTGTGGATCATAAAACCAGTCAGTATCTGGTGTGGATCAGAACACCAGTCAGTATCTGGTGTGGATCAGAACACCAGTCTGTATCTGGTGTGGATCAGAACACCAGTCTGTATCTGGTGTGGATCAGAACACCAGTCTGTATCTGGTGTGGATCAGAAAACCAGTCTGTATCTGGTGTGGATCAGAAAACCAGTCAGTATCTGGTGTGGATCAGAAAACCAGTCAGTATCTGGTGTGGATCAGAAAACCAGTCAGTATCTGGTGTGGATCAGAACACCAGTCAGTATCTGGTGTGGATCAGAACACCAGTCAGTATCTGGTGTGGATCAGAACACCAGTCAGTATCTGGTGTGGATCAGAACACCAGTCTGTATCTGGTGTGGATCAGAACACCAGTCTGTATCTGGTGTGGATCAGAACACCAGTCTGTATCTGGTGTGGATCAGAAAACCAGTCAGTATCTGGTGTGGATCAGAACACCAGTCAGTATCTGGTGTGGATCAGAAAACCAGTCTGTATCTGGTGTGGATCAGAAAACCAGTCTGTATCTGGTGTGGATCATAAAACCAGTCAGTATCTGGTGTGGATCAGAACACCAGTCAGTATCTGGTGTGGATCAGAACACCAGTCAGTATCTGGTGTGGATCAGAACACCAGTCAGTATCTGGTGTGGATCAGAAAACCAGTCTGTATCTGGTGTGGATCAGAAAACCAGTCTGTATCTGGTGTGGATCATAAAACCAGTCAGTATCTGGTGTGGATCAGAACACCAGTCAGTATCTGGTGTGGATCAGAACACCAGTCAGTATCTGGTGTGGATCAGAACACCAGTCAGTATCTGGTGTGGATCAGAACACCAGTCAGTATCTGGTGTGGATCATAAAACCAGTCAGTATCTGGTGTGGATCAGAAAACCAGTCAGTATCTGGTGTGGATCAGAACACCAGTCAGTATCTGGTGTGGATCATAAAACCAGTCAGTATCTGGTGTGGATCAGAACACCAGTCAGTATCTGGTGTGACCACCACTTCACATAGAGTTGATCAGGCTGTTTGATTGTGGCCTGTGGAATGTTGTCCCAACTCCTCTTCCATGGCTGTGTGAAGTTGCTGGATATTGGCGGGAACTGGGACATGCTGTCGTACTGGTCTACCACACAACCCTCCCAAGCCACACTGCTTCTTGACACACTGCTCGCTTAACCCGGAAACTGGTTTACTATGCTACTGGTTAACTACTGGTTTACTATGCTACTGGTTAACTACTGGTTTACTATGCTACTGGTTAACTACTGGGTTACTATGCTACTGGTTTACTACTGGTTTACTCTGCTACTGGTTAACTACTGGTTTACTATGCTACTGGTTAACTACTGATTAACTACTGGTTTACTATGCAACTGGTTAAGTACTGGTTTACTCTGCTACTGGTTAACTACTGGTTTACTGTGCTACTGGTTAACTACTGGTTTACTATGCTACTGGTTAACTACTGGTTAACTACTGGTTTACTATGCACCTGGTTAACTACTGGTTTACTCTGCTACTGGTTAACTACTGGTTTACTGTGCTACTGGTTAACTACTGGTTTACTATGCTACTGGTTAACTACTGGTTTACAATGCAAATGGTTAACTACTGGTTTACTATGCTACTGGTTAACTACTGGTTTACAATGCAAATGGTTAACTACTGGTTTACTATGCTACTGTTAACTACTGGGATACTATGCTACTGGTTAACTACTAGTTTACTGTGCTACTGGTTAACTACTGGTTAACTACTGGTTTACTATGCTCCTGGTTAACTACTGGTTTACTACTGGTTTACTGTGCTACGGGTTAACTACTGGTTAACTACTGGTTTAATGTGCTCCTGGTTAACTACTGGTTAACCACTGGTTTATGGTGCTACTGGTTAACCACTGGTTTATGGTGCTACTGGTTAACTCCTCATACCTTTAATATCTCTGTGTATCTTCTTCTCCGAGTGAAGGTAATCCAGACCCTTCAGAATCTCCCTCAGCATGGTGGCAATCTGGCACTCATCAAACGGACCTGCACGCAACTGAACACACACACATCTCACACACACACACTTTCATGAAATGAACCACCACACATACACACACTTACCAGGTCTAGAGCTGAGCCCCCTCCTAGATACTCCATGATGATCCATAGTTTACTGCCCTAAGAGACAGACAGAGAGTTATAGCTGCAGTGTGTGTGTGTGTGTGTGTGTGTGTGTGTGTGTGTTCCTATCCTCACCTTTAGGTATGACCCATAGTACTTGGTGACATAAGGACTGTCACATTGACTCAGTACGGTGATCTCTTGTTGTATATCTTCAATATCATCTTCGGCCTCTTCCAGATCTATAGTCTTAAAGAAGCAAAATATTTCAGACATAAAAAAATCAATCAATCAAAATGAAATGAAACGCCTATAATGTCTTAGTACTGCTTCTTACCTTAATGGCTACTACGCTCTGGGTGCGATTATCGATGCCTTTGAAGACCTCACCAAACGATCCTTTACCGATTCGCTCCAACTTGGTGAAAAGTTCCTCGGGGTCTACCTGGGAACTCTGGGGGATGGGGGAGAGGGAGGAGCAGGGAGGCGGAGAGGTAAATGAAAGGGGGGAGGGAGTGGTGTTATCATCTCTAACCTATCAGACTGTAGTGGTGTTATCATCTCTAACCCATCAGACTGTAGTGGTGTTATCATCTCTAACCCATCAGACTGTAGTGGTGTTATCATCTCTAACCCATCAGACTGTGGTGTGGTGTTATCATCTCTAACCCATCAGACTGTAGTGGTGTTATCATCTCTAACCCATCAGACTGTAGTGGTGTTATCATCTCTAACCCATCAGACTGTAGTGGTGTTATCATCTCTAACCCATCAGACTGTAGTGGTGTTATCATCTCTAACCCATCAGACTGTAGTGGTGTTATCATCTCTAACCCATCAGACTGTAGTGGTGTTATCATCTCTAACCCATCAGACTGTAGTGGTGTTATCATCTCTAACCCATCAGACTGTAGTGGTGTTATCATCTCTAACCCATCAGACTGTAGTGGTGTTATCATCTCTAACCCATCAGACTGTAGTGGTGTTATCATCTCTAACCCATCAGACTGTAGTGGTGTTATCATCTCTAACCCATCAGACTGTAGTGGTGTTATCATCTCTAACCCATCAGACTGTAGTGGTGTTATCATCTCTCTCTAACCCATCAGACTGTAGTGGTGTTATCATCTCTAACCCATCAGACTGTAGTGGTGTTATCATCTCTAACCCATCAGACTGTAGTGGTGTTATCATCTCTAACCCATCAGACTGTAGTGGTGTTATCATCTCTAACCCATCAGACTGTAGTGGTGTTATCATCTCTAACCCATCAGACTGTAGTGGTGTTATCATCTCTCTCTAACCCATCAGACTGTAGTGGTGTTATCATCTCTAACCCATCAGACTGTAGTGGTGTTATCATCTCTAACCCATCAGACTGTAGTGGTGTTATCATCTCTAACCCATCAGACTGTAGTGGTGTTATCATCTCTAACCCATCAGACTGTAGTGGTGTTATCATCTCTAACCCATCAGACTGTAGTGGTGTTATCATCTCTAACCCATCAGACTGTAGTGGTGTTATCATCTCTAACCCATCAGACTGTAGTGGTGTTATCATCTCTAACCCATCAGACTGTAGTGGTGTTATCATCTCTAACCCATCAGACTGTAGTGGTGTTATCATCTCTAACCCATCAGACTGTAGTGGTGTTATCATCTCTAACCCATCAGACTGTAGTGGTGTTATCATCTCTAACCCATCAGACTGTAGTGGTGTTATCATCTCCCATCAGACTAACATCTTTCTAACCCATCAGACTGTAGTGGTGTTATCATCTCTAACCCATCAGACTGTAGTGGTGTTATCATCTCTAACCCATCAGACTGTAGTGGTGTTATCATCATCTCTAACCCATCAGACTGTAGTGGTGTTATCATCTCTAACCCATCAGACTGTAGTGTGTTATCATCTCTAACCCATCAGACTGTAGTGGTGTTATCATCTCTAACCCATCAGACTGTAGTGGTGTTATCATCTCTAACCCATCAGACTGTAGTGGTGTTATCATCTCTACTGTAGTGGTGTTATCATCCCATTTACAGACTGTAGTGATGTTATCATCTCTAACCCATCAGACTGTAGTGGTGTTATCATCTCTAACCCATCAGACTGTAGTGGTGTTATCATCTCTAACCCATCAGACTGTAGTGGTGTTATCATCTCTAACCCATCAGACTGTAGTGGTGTTATCATCTCTCTCGACCCCATCAGACTGTAGTGATGTTATCATCTCTAACCCATCAGACTGTAGTGATGTTATCATCTCTCTCTAACCCATCAGACTGTAGTGGTGTTATCATCTCTAACCCATCAGACTGTAGTGGTGTTATCATCTCTAACCCATCAGACTGTAGTGGTGTTATCATCTCTCTCTAACCCATCAGACTGTAGTGGTGTTATCATCTCTAACCCATCAGACTGTAGTGGTGTTATCATCTCTAACCCATCAGACTGTAGTGGTGTTATCATCTCTAACCCATCAGACTGTAGTGGTGTTATCATCTCTCTCTAACCCATCAGACTGTAGTGGTGTTATCATCTCTAACCCATCAGACTGTAGTGGTGTTATCATCTCTAACCCATCAGACTGTAGTGGTGTTATCATCTCTAACCCATCAGACTGTAGTGGTGTTATCATCTCTAACCCATCAGACTGTAGTGGTGTTATCATCTCTAACCCATCAGACTGTAGTGGTGTTATCATCTCTAACCCATCAGACTGTAGTGATGTTATCATCTCTAACCCATCAGACTGTAGTGGTGTTATCATCTCTAACCCATCAGACTGTAGTGGTGTTATCATCTCTCTCGACCCCATCATACTGTAGTGGTGTTATCATCTCTAACCTTTCAGACTGTAGTGGTGTTATCATCTCTCTCTAACCCATCAGACTGTAGTGATGTTATCATCTCTCTCTAACCCATCAGACTGTAGTGGTGTTATCATCTCTAACCCATCAGACTGTAGTGGTGTTATCATCTCTCTCTAACCCATCAGACTGTAGTGGTGTTATCATCTCTAACCCATCAGACTGTAGTGGTGTTATCATCTCTAACCCATCAGACTGTAGTGGTGTTATCATCTCTAACCCATCAGACTGTAGTGGTGTTATCATCTCTAACCCATCAGACTGTAGTGGTGTTATCATCTCTAACCCATCAGACTGTAGTGGTGTTATCATCTCTAACCCATCAGACTGTAGTGGTGTTATCATCTCTAACCCATCAGACTGTAGTGGTGTTATCATCTCTCTCTAACCCATCAGACTGTAGTGGTGTTATCATCTCTAACCTATCAGACTGTAGTGGTGTTATCATCTCTAACCCATCAGACTGTAGTGGTGTTATCATCTCTAACCCATCAGACTGTAGTGGTGTTATCATCTCTAACCCATCAGACTGTAGTGGTGTTATCATCTCTAACCTATCAGACTGTAGTGGTGTTATCATCTCTAACCCATCAGACTGTAGTGGTGTTATCATCTCTAACCCATCAGACTGTAGTGGTGTTATCATCTCTAACCCATCAGACTGTAGTGGTGTTATCATCTCTAACCCATCAGACTGTAGTGGTGTTATCATCTCTAACCCATCAGACTGTAGTGGTGTTATCATCTCTAACCCATCAGACTGTAGTGGTGTTATCATCTCTAACCCATCAGACTGTAGTGGTGTTATCATCTCTAACCCATCAGACTGTAGTGGTGTTATCATCTCTAACCCATCAGACTGTAGTGGTGTTATCATCTCTAACCCATCAGACTGTAGTGGTGTTATCATCTCTAACCCATCAGACTGTAGTGGTGTTATCATCTCTAACCCATCAGACTGTAGTGGTGTTATCATCTCTAACCCATCAGACTGTAGTGGTGTTATCATCTCTCTCTAACCCATCAGACTGTAGTGGTGTTATCATCTCTAACCCATCAGACTGTAGTGGTGTTATCATCTCTAACCCATCAGACTGTAGTGGTGTTATCATCTCTCTCTAACCCATCAGACTGTAGTGGTGTTATCATCTCTAACCCATCAGACTGTAGTGGTGTTATCATCTCTAACCCATCAGACTGTAGTGATGTTATCATCTCTAACCCATCAGACTGTAGTGATGTTATCTCTCTAACCCATCAGACTGTAGTGATGTTATCATCTCTAACCCATCCATCATCTCCCTAGACTGTAGTGGTGTTATCATCTCTAACCCATCAGACTGTAGTGGTGTTATCATCTCTAACCCATCAGACTGTAGTGGTGTTATCATCTCTAACCCATCAGACTGTAGTGGTGTTATCATCTCTAACCCATCAGACTGTAGTGGTGTTATCATCTCTAACCCATCAGACTGTAGTGGTGTTATCATCTCTAACCCATCAGACTGTAGTGATGTTATCATCTCTAACCCATCAGACTGTAGTGATGTTATCATCTCTAACCCATCAGACTGTAGTGGTGTTATCATCTCTAACCCATCAGACTGTAGTGATGTTATCATCTCTAACCCATCAGACTGTAGTGGTGTTATCATCTCTAACCCATCAGACTGTAGTGATGTTATCATCTCTAACCCATCAGACTGTAGTGATGTTATCATCTCTAACCCATCAGACTGTAGTGATGTTATCATCTCTAACCCATCAGACTGTAGTGGTGTTATCATCTCTAACCCATCAGACTGTAGTGGTGTTATCATCTCTAACCCATCAGACTGTAGTGATGTTATCATCTCTAACCCATCAGACTGTAGTGATGTTATCATCTCTAACCCATCAGACTGTAGTGGTGTTATCATCTCTAACCCATCATCAGACTGTAGTGGTGTTATCATCTCTAACCCATCATCAGACTGTAGTGGTGTTATCATCTCTAACCCATCAGACTGTAGTGGTGTTATCATCTCTAACCCATCAGACTGTAGTGGTGTTATCATCTCTAACCCATCAGACTGTAGTGGTGTTATCATCTCTAACCCATCAGACTGTAGTGATGTTATCATCTCTAACCTATCAGACTGTAGTGGTGTTATCATCTCTCTCTAACCCATCAGACTGTAGTGGTGTTATCATCTCTAACCCATCATCAGACTGTAGTGGTGTCATCATCTCTCTCTAACCCATCAGACTGTAGTGGTGTTATCATCTCTAACCCATCAGACTGTAGTGATGTTATCATCTCTCTCTAACCCATCAGACTGTAGTGGTGTTATCATCTCTAACCCATCATCAGACTGTAGTGGTGTCATCATCTCTCTCTAACCCATCAGACTGTAGTGATGTTATCATCTCTAACCCATCAGACTGTAGTGGTGTTATCATCTCTCTCTAACCCATCAGACTGTAGTGGTGTTATCATCTCTAACCCATCAGACTGTAGTGGTGTTATCATCTCTCTCTAACCCATCAGACTGTAGTGGTGTTATCATCTCTAACCCATCAGACTGTAGTGGTGTTATCATCTCTAACCCATCAGACTGTAGTGGTAAGTGTTATCATCTCTCTCTAACCCATCAGACTGTAGTGGGTGTTATCATCTCTAACCCATCAGACTGTAGTGGTGTTATCATCTCTAACCCATCAGACTGTAGTGGTGTTATCATCTCTAACCCATCAGACTGTAGTGGTGTTATCATCTCTCTCTAACCCATCAGACTGTAGTGGTGTTATCATCTCTAACCCATCAGACTGTAGTGATGTTATCATCTCTAACCCATCAGACTGTAGTGGTGTTATCATCTCTCTCTAACCCATCAGACTGTAGTGGTGTTATCATCTCTAACCCATCAGACTGTAGTGGTGTTATCATCTCTAACCCATCAGACTGTAGTGGTGTTATCATCTCTAACCCATCAGACTGTAGTGGTGTTATCATCTCTAACCCATCAGACTGTAGTGATGTTATCATCTCTAACCCATCAGACTGTAGTGGTGTTATCATCTCTAACCCATCAGACTGTAGTGGTGTTATCATCTCTAACCCATCAGACTGTAGTGGTGTTATCATCTCTAACCCATCAGACTGTAGTGATGTTATCATCTCTCTCTAACCCATCAGACTGTAGTGGTGTTATCATCTCTAACCCATCAGACTGTAGTGGTGTTATCATCTCTAACCCATCAGACTGTAGTGGTGTTATCATCTCTAACCCATCAGACTGTAGTGATATTATCTCTCTAACCCATCAGACTGTAGTGGTGTTATCATCTCTAACCCATCAGACTGTAGTGATGTTATCATCTCTAACCCATCAGACTGTAGTGGTGTTATCATCTCTAACCCATCAGACTGTAGTGGTGTTATCATCTCTAACCCATCAGACTGTAGTGGTGTTATCATCTCTAACCCATCAGACTGTAGTGATGTTATCATCTCTAACCCATCAGACTGTAGTGGTGTTATCATCTCTAACCCATCAGACTGTAGTGATGTTATCATCTCTAACCCATCAGACTGTAGTGATGTTATCATCTCTAACCCATCAGACTGTAGTGATGTTATCATCTCTAACCCATCAGACTGTAGTGACTGTGTTATCATCTCTAACCCATCAGACTGTAGTGGTGTTATCATCTCTAACCCATCAGACTGTAGTGGTGTTATCATCTCTAACCCATCAGACTGTAGTGGTGTTATCATCTCTAACCCATCAGACTGTAGTGGTGTCATCATCTCTAACCCATCAGACTGTAGTGGTGTTTATCATCTCTAACCTATCAGACTGTAGTGGTGTTATCATCTCTAACCCATCAGACTGTAGTGGTGTTATCATCTCTAACCCATCAGACTGTAGTGGTGTTATCATCTCTAACCCATCAGACTGTAGTGGTGTTATCATCTCTAACCTTTCAGACTGTAGTGGTGTTATCATCTCTAACCCATCAGACTGTAGTGGTGTTATCATCTCTAACCCATCAGACTGTAGTGGTGTTATCATCTCTAACCTATCATCAGACTGTAGTGGTGTTATCATCTCTAACCCATCAGACTGTAGTGGTGTTATCATCTCTAACCCATCAGACTGTAGTGGTGTTATCATCTCTAACCTATCATCAGACTGTAGTGGTGTTATCATCTCTAACCCATCAGACTGTAGTGGTGTTATCATCTCTCTCGACCCCATCAGACTGTAGTGGTGTTATCATCTCTCTCTAACCCATCAGACTGTAGTGGTGTTATCATCTCTAACCTATCAGACTGTAGTGGTGTTATCATCTCTAACCCATCAGACTGTAGTGGTGTTATCATCTCTAACCCATCAGACTGTAGTGGTGTTATCATCTCTAACCCATCAGACTGTAGTGGTGTTATCATCTCTAACCTATCAGACTGTAGTGGTGTTATCATCTCTCTCTAACCCATCAGACTGTAGTGGTGTTATCATCTCTCTCTAACCCATCAGACTGTAGTGGTGTTATCATCTCTCTCGACCCCATCAGACTGTAGTGGTGTTATCATCTCTAACCTTTCAGACTGTAGTGGTGTTATCATCTCTCTCTAACCCATCAGACTGTAGTGGTGTTATCATCTCTAACCCATCAGACTGTAGTGGTGTTATCATCTCTAACCTATCAGACTGTAGTGGTGTTATCATCTCTAACCCATCAGACTGTAGTGGTGTTATCATCTCTAACCCATCAGACTGTAGTGGTGTTATCATCTCTAACCCATCAGACTGTAGTGGTGTTATCATCTCTAACCCATCAGACTGTAGTGGTGTTATCATCTCTAACCCATCAGACTGTAGTGGTGTTATCATCTCTAACCCATCAGACTGTAGTGGTGTCATCATCTCTAACCCATCAGACTGTAGTGGTGTTATCATCTCTAACCTATCAGACTGTAGTGGTGTTATCATCTCTAACCCATCAGACTGTAGTGGTGTTATCATCTCTAACCCATCAGACTGTAGTGGTGTTATCATCTCTAACCTATCATCAGACTGTAGTGGTGTTATCATCTCTAACCCATCAGACTGTAGTGGTGTTATCATCTCTCTCGACCCCATCAGACTGTAGTGGTGTTATCATCTCTCTAACCCATCAGACTGTAGTGGTGTTATCATCTCTAACCTATCAGACTGTAGTGGTGTTATCATCTCTAACCCATCAGACTGTAGTGGTGTTATCATCTCTAACCCATCAGACTGTAGTGGTGTTATCATCTCTAACCCATCAGACTGTAGTGGTGTTATCATCTCTAACCTATCAGACTGTAGTGGTGTTATCATCTCTCTCTAACCCATCAGACTGTAGTGGTGTTATCATCTCTCTCTAACCCATCAGACTGTAGTGGTGTTATCATCTCTCTAACCCCATCAGACTGTAGTGGTGTTATCATCTCTAACCTTTCAGACTGTAGTGGTGTTATCATCTCTCTCTAACCCATCAGACTGTAGTGGTGTTATCATCTCTAACCCATCAGACTGTAGTGGTGTTATCATCTCTAACCTATCAGACTGTAGTGGTGTTATCATCTCTAACCCATCAGACTGTAGTGGTGTCATCATCTCTAACCCATCAGACTGTAGTGGTGTTATCATCTCTAACCTATCAGACTGTAGTGGTGTTATCATCTCTAACCCATCAGACTGTAGTGGTGTTATCATCTCTAACCCATCAGACTGTAGTGGTGTTATCATCTCTAACCCATCAGACTGTAGTGGTGTTATCATCTCTAACCTTTCAGACTGTAGTGGTGTTATCATCTCTAACCCATCAGACTGTAGTGGTGTTATCATCTCTAACCCATCAGACTGTAGTGGTGTTATCATCTCTAACCTATCATCAGACTGTAGTGGTGTTATCATCTCTAACCCATCAGACTGTAGTGGTGTTATCATCTCTAACCCATCAGACTGTAGTGGTGTTATCATCTCTAACCTATCATCAGACTGTAGTGGTGTTATCATCTCTAACCCATCAGACTGTAGTGGTGTTATCATCTCTCTCGACCCCATCAGACTGTAGTGGTGTTATCATCTCTCTCTAACCCATCAGACTGTAGTGGTGTTATCATCTCTAACCTATCAGACTGTAGTGGTGTTATCATCTCTAACCCATCAGACTGTAGTGGTGTTATCATCTCTAACCCATCAGACTGTAGTGGTGTTATCATCTCTAACCTATCATCAGACTGTAGTGGTGTTATCATCTCTAACCCATCAGACTGTAGTGGTGTTATCATCTCTCTCGACCCCATCAGACTGTAGTGGTGTTATCATCTCTCTCTAACCCATCAGACTGTAGTGGTGTTATCATCTCTAACCTATCAGACTGTAGTGGTGTTATCATCTCTAACCCATCAGACTGTAGTGGTGTTATCATCTCTAACCCATCAGACTGTAGTGGTGTTATCATCTCTAACCCATCAGACTGTAGTGGTGTTATCATCTCTAACCTATCAGACTGTAGTGGTGTTATCATCTCTCTCTAACCCATCAGACTGTAGTGGTGTTATCATCTCTCTCTAACCCATCAGACTGTAGTGGTGTTATCATCTCTCTCGACCCCATCAGACTGTAGTGGTGTTATCATCTCTAACCTTTCAGACTGTAGTGGTGTTATCATCTCTCTCTAACCCATCAGACTGTAGTGGTGTTATCATCTCTAACCCATCAGACTGTAGTGGTGTTATCATCTCTAACCTATCAGACTGTAGTGGTGTTATCATCTCTCTCGACCCCATCAGACTGTAGTGGTGTTATCATCTCTCTCTAACCCATCAGACTGTAGTGGTGTTATCATCTCTAACCTATCAGACTGTAGTGGTGTTATCATCTCTAACCCATCAGACTGTAGTGGTGTTATCATCTCTAACCCATCAGACTGTAGTGGTGTTATCATCTCTAACCCATCAGACTGTAGTGGTGTTATCATCTCTAACCCATCAGACTGTAGTGGTGTTATCATCTCTAACCCATCAGACTGTAGTGGTGTCATCATCTCTAACCCATCAGACTGTAGTGGTGTTATCATCTCTAACCTATCAGACTGTAGTGGTGTTATCATCTCTAACCCATCAGACTGTAGTGGTGTTATCATCTCTAACCCATCAGACTGTAGTGGTGTTATCATCTCTAACCTATCATCAGACTGTAGTGGTGTTATCATCTCTAACCCATCAGACTGTAGTGGTGTTATCATCTCTCTCGACCCCATCAGACTGTAGTGGTGTTATCATCTCTCTCTAACCCATCAGACTGTAGTGGTGTTATCATCTCTAACCTATCAGACTGTAGTGGTGTTATCATCTCTAACCCATCAGACTGTAGTGGTGTTATCATCTCTAACCCATCAGACTGTAGTGGTGTTATCATCTCTAACCCATCAGACTGTAGTGGTGTTATCATCTCTAACCCATCAGACTGTAGTGGTGTTATCATCTCTCTAACCCATCAGACTGTAGTGGTGTTATCATCTCTCTCTAACCCATCAGACTGTAGTGGTGTTATCATCTCTCTAACCCCATCAGACTGTAGTGGTGTTATCATCTCTAACCTTTCAGACTGTAGTGATGTTATCATCTCTCTCTAACCCATCAGACTGTAGTGGTGTTATCATCTCTAACCCATCAGACTGTAGTGGTGTTATCAACTCTCTCTAACATATCAGACTGTAGTGGTGTTATCATATCTAACCCATCAGACTGTAGTGGTGTTATCATCTCTAACCCATCAGACTGTAGTGGTGTTATCATCTCTAACCTTTCAGACTGTAGTGGTGTTATCATCTCTAACCCATCAGACTGTAGTGGTGTTATCATCTCTAACCCATCAGACTGTAGTGGTGTTATCATCTCTAACCCATCAGACTGTAGTGGTGTTATCATCTCTAACCTTTCAGACTGTAGTGGTGTTATCATCTCTAACCCATCAGACTGTAGTGGTGTTATCATCTCTAACCCATCAGACTGTAGTGGTGTTATCATCTCTAACCTATCATCAGACTGTAGTGGTGTTATCATCTCTAACCCATCAGACTGTAGTGGTGTTATCATCTCTAACCCATCAGACTGTAGTGGTGTTATCATCTCTAACCTATCATCAGACTGTAGTGGTGTTATCATCTCTAACCCATCAGACTGTAGTGGTGTTATCATCTCTCTCGACCCCATCAGACTGTAGTGGTGTTATCATCTCTCTCTAACCCATCAGACTGTAGTGGTGTTATCATCTCTAACCTATCAGACTGTAGTGGTGTTATCATCTCTAACCCATCAGACTGTAGTGGTGTTATCATCTCTAACCCATCAGACTGTAGTGGTGTTATCATCTCTAACCTATCATCAGACTGTAGTGGTGTTATCATCTCTAACCCATCAGACTGTAGTGGTGTTATCATCTCTCTCGACCCCATCAGACTGTAGTGGTGTTATCATCTCTCTCTAACCCATCAGACTGTAGTGGTGTTATCATCTCTAACCTATCAGACTGTAGTGGTGTTATCATCTCTAACCCATCAGACTGTAGTGGTGTTATCATCTCTAACCCATCAGACTGTAGTGGTGTTATCATCTCTAACCCATCAGACTGTAGTGGTGTTATCATCTCTAACCTATCAGACTGTAGTGGTGTTATCATCTCTCAGACTCTAACCCATCAGACTGTAGTGGTGTTATCATCTCTCTCATCAACCCATCAGACTGTAGTGGTGTTATCATCTCTCTCTACCCCATCAGACTGTAGTGGTGTTATCATCTCTAACCTTTCAGACTGTAGTGGTGTTATCATCTCTCTCTAACCCATCAGACTGTAGTGGTGTTATCATCTCTAACCCATCAGACTGTAGTGGTGTTATCATCTCTAACCTATCAGACTGTAGTGGTGTTATCATCTCTCTCGACCCCATCAGACTGTAGTGGTGTTATCATCTCTCTCTAACCCATCAGACTGTAGTGGTGTTATCATCTCTAACCTATCAGACTGTAGTGGTGTTATCATCTCTAACCCATCAGACTGTAGTGGTGTTATCATCTCTAACCCATCAGACTGTAGTGGTGTTATCATCTCTAACCCATCAGACTGTAGTGGTGTTATCATCTCTAACCTTTCAGACTGTAGTGGTGTTATCATCTCTAACCCATCAGACTGTAGTGGTGTTATCATCTCTAACCCATCAGACTGTAGTGGTGTTATCATCTCTAACCCATCAGACTGTAGTGGTGTTATCATCTCTAACCTATCAGACTGTAGTGGTGTTATCATCTCTAACCCATCAGACTGTAGTGGTGTTATCATCTCTAACCCATCAGACTGTAGTGGTGTCATCATCTCTAACCCATCAGACTGTAGTGGTGTTATCATCTCTAACCCATCAGACTGTAGTGGTGTTATCATCTCTAACCCATCAGACTGTAGTGGTGTTATCATCTCTAACCCATCAGACTGTAGTGGTGTTATCATCTCTAACCCATCAGACTGTAGTGGTGTTATCATCTCTAACCTTTCAGACTGTAGTGGTGTTATCATCTCTAACCTATCAGACTGTAGTGGTGTTATCATCTCTAACCCATCAGACTGTAGTGGTGTTATCATCTCTAACCCATCAGACTGTAGTGGTGTTATCATCTCTAACCCATCAGACTGTAGTGGTGTTATCATCTCTAACCCATCAGACTGTAGTGGTGTTATCATCTCTAACCCATCAGACTGTAGTGGTGTTATCATCTCTAACCCATCAGACTGTAGTGGTGTTATCATCTCTAACCCATCAGACTGTAGTGGTGTTATCATCTCTAACCCATCAGACTGTAGTGGTGTTATCATCTCTAACCCATCAGACTGTAGTGGTGTTATCATCTCTAACCCATCAGACTGTAGTGGTGTTATCATCTCTAACCCATCAGACTGTAGTGGTGTTATCATCTCTAACCCATCAGACTGTAGTGGTGTTATCATCTCTAACCCATCAGACTGTAGTGGTGTCATCATCTCTAACCCATCAGACTGTAGTGGTGTTATCATCTCTAACCCATCAGACTGTAGTGGTGTTATCATCTCTAACCCATCAGACTGTAGTGGTGTTATCATCTCTAACCCATCAGACTGTAGTGGTGTTATCATCTCTAACCCAT
>NC_088407.1:7587966-7646167 GCF_034236695.1 Oncorhynchus nerka
TTATCAACTGTTATCAACTGTAACAGCATCACTATTATTATTAACAACATTTATGGGTACTATTCCAAACATGAAAACGATCAGTTACTTGAATCTTTGGAAAAGCGTATTGTCCGTTGGCTAACCAAGTTCCCTAATGCTTTACTTTACTAGTAGGTCGGGGATTTTAATATTTCTCTGAATCATTTAATTGATAGATGGCCTCCGGAACAGTCCACTTCTATGAATATTAGTTTGGCCTCCGGAACAGTCCACTTCTATAAATACAAGTTTGAGGCAGTTGATGGAAAGGTTTGATATTCTAGATATTTGGAGAGTAAAGTTTCCTAATGACGAGTCTTTCACTTGTAGTAATAAGACCCACTGCAGACAATCACCAAAGATCTGTGGTTGGTGTCTACATGTTTTGATAAACAGACTATTTCTGTTAACATCCTGGTCACTCCCCTTACTGGTCATATAGCTATTTATACTGACATTACACTGTTTATCTCTGATAATGGCCCTTACTGACCATAGAGCTATTTATACTGACATTACACTGTTTATCTCTGATAATGGCCCTTACTGACCATAGAGCTATTTATACTGACATTACACTGTTTATCTCTGATAATGGCCTTACTGACCATATACAGTGGGGCAAAAAAGTATTTAGTCAGCCACCAATTGTGCAAGTTCTCAAAATACTTATTTTCCACCATAATTTGCAAATAAATTCATTAAAAATGTGATTTTCTGGATTTTCTTTTCCTCATTTTGTCTGTCATAGTTGAAGTGTACCTATGATGAAAATTACAGGCCTCTCTCATCTTTTTAAGTGGGAGAACTTGCACAATTGGTGGCTGACTAAATACTTTTTTGCCCCACTGTAGCTATTTATACTGACATTACACTGTTTATCTCTGATAATGGTCCTGGCAGAGCATCCCATTGGACACTTAATAGCTCTATATTAAAACATGAGTTGGTCAAGATGGAGATGAAGAATGTAATTACACACTTTTGGAAGAAGTCTTTCAATGACAATTCATACAGTAATATCTTGGAGCTTTTTAAATATGAGGTTGGAAAATATTTAAGAAAATATTCTGTTCCGAGCCGCCAGAGTCTCCCGTCTGTCCCGAGCCGCCAGAGTCTCCCGTCTGTCTCGAGCCGCCAGAGCCGCCATTCAGCCAGGAGCCGCCAGAGCCGCCAGTCTGCCAGGAGCCGCCAGAGCCACCAGTCTGTCAGGAGCCGCCAGAGCCGCCATTCAGCCAGGAGCCGCCAGAGCCGCCAGTCTGCCAGGAGCCGCCAGAGCCACCAGTCTGTCCTGAGCCGTCAGTCTGTCCCGAGCCGTCAGAGCCTCCCGTCTGTCAGGAGCCACCAGAGCCGCCATTCAGCCAGGAGCCGCCAGAGCCGCCAGTCTGCCAGGAGCCGCCAGAGCCACCAGTCTGTCAGGAGCCGCAAGAGCCGCCAGTCTGCCAGGAGCCGCCAGAGCTGCCAGTCTGCCCGGAGCCGCCAGAGCCACCAGTCAGCCCGGAGCCGCCAGAGTCTCCCTCCAGCCCGGAGCCGCCAGAGTCTCCCTCCAGTCCGGATCCGCCAGAGTCTCCCTCCAGTCCGGATCCACCAGAGTCTCCCTCCAGTCCAGAGGCGCCACTCACTACAGACTCGACCATCAGTCCAGTGGCGTCCTCTAGTCCGTGGTCGGCGGTGAGGGTTCCCCCTCCAGAGACATTAAGTAAGGGTGAAGTGGAGCGGGGTCCACGTCCCAAGCCTGAACCGCCACCTCGATTTTATGCCCACCCAGACCCTCCCATATAGTGTTAGGTGTGCGGTCGGGAGTCCGCACCTTTGGGGGGGTACTGTCACACCCTGACCTTAGTATTCTTTGTTTTCCTTGTGATTTTGGTTAGGTCAGGGTGTGACATGGGTAATGTATGTGGTTTACCCTTGTCTAGGGGTTTTGTATGTTTATGAGTTTGTGACTAGTCTAGGTGTTTTGTAAGTCTATGGTTACCTAGATTGGTTCTCAATTGGAGGCAGCTGTCTATCGTTGTCTCTGATTGGGAACCATATTTAGGCAGCCATATTCTGTGGGTATTTAGTGGGTGATTGTTCCTGTGTTTAGTGTTCACGTTACTTTTGTCGGTTTGTTGTTTTGTTTAGTGTTTAAGTATTCCCATTAGATATGGATTACCATCACGCTTCATCTTGGTCCTCCTCTCTTTATCCTGAAGACAGTCGTGACAAAATCGTACACATTATATTAGGAAATCTGTCGTTATGAACTCATATGAATATGGTAGGCTCAATTTTTTTTTCAATAATAGTTTTAAGATAAATTGGGCAACAAAAAAAATGTAAGAATCCAACTTCAATTTGGAATCTCATCCCTCATTATATCTTCTCCAGGTTTTGTGACTTCAATTTTATGTTACTTTGTAACGATAATATTGATACGATTCCTACGAAATTACCTGCTTTAGTCTCTGATGCTGTTACACCTACAGAGTTCTCCATAGTCTTTAATGCTGTAACACAGAGAGTTCTCCATAGTCTTTGATGCTGTAACACAGAGAGAGTTCTCCATAGTCTCTGATGCTGTAAAACAGAGAGTTCTCCATAGTCTCTGATGCTGTAACACAGAGAGTTCTCCATAGTCTCTGATGCTGTTACACCTAGAGAGTTCTCCATAGTCTTTGATGCTGTTACACCTAGAGAGTTCTCCATAGTCTCTGATGCTGTTACACCTAGAGAGTTCTCCATAGTCTTTGATGCTGTTACACCTAGAGAGTTCTCCATAGTCTCTGATGCTGTTACATCTAGAGAGTTCGCCATAGTCTCTGATGCTGTTAGTCTGGAAATTGGAAATTCCGGCGCCGACAGAGATGGCCGCCTCGCTTCGCGTTCCTAGGAAACTATGCAGTTTTTTGTTTTTTTACGTGTTATTTCTTACATTAGTACCCCAGGTCATCTTAGGTTTCATTACATACAGTCGAGAAGAACTACTGAATATAAGATCAGTAACTCACCATCAGTACGACCAAGAATATGTTTTCTCGCGACGCGGATCCTGTGTTCTGCCTTACAAACAGGACAACGGAATGGATCGCATGCAGCGACCCAAGAAAACGACTCCAAAAAGAGGGAAACGTAGCGGTCTTCTGGTCAGACTCGGACAAGGGCACATCGCGCACCACTGCATTCTTCTCTTGCCAATGTCCAGTCTCTTGACAACAAGATTGATGAAATCCGAGCAAGGGTAGCATTCCAGAGGGACATCAGAGACTGCAATGTTCTCTGCTTCACGGAAACATGGCTTACTGGGAAGACGCTATCCGATGCGGTGCAGCCAACGGGTTTCTCCACGCACGCGCCGACAGAAACAAACATCTTTCTGGTAAGAAGAGCGGCGGGGGCGTATGCCTCATGACTAACGAGACATGGTGTGATGAAGGAAACATACAGGAACTCAAATCCTTCTGTTCACCTGATTTAGAATTCTCACAATCAAATGTAGACCGCATTATCTTCCAAGAGAATTCTCTTCGATTATAATCACAGCCGTATATATCCCCCAAGCAGACACATCGTGGCTCTGAACGAACTTTATTTAACTCTTTGCAAACTGGAAACCATTTATCCGAGGCTGCATTCATTGTAGCTGGGGATTTTAACAAAGCTAATCTGAAAACAAGACTCCCTAATTTTTATCAGCATATCGATTGCGCAACCAGGGGTGGTAAAACCTTGGATCATTGTTACTAACTTCCGACGAGGCCCTTTCGGAAAAGCTGACCACGACTCCATTTTGTTGATCCCTGCCTACAGGCAGAAACTTAAACAAGAGGCTCCCACGCTGAGGTCTGTCCAACGCTGGTCAGACCAAGCTGACTCCACACTCCAAGACTGCTTCCATCACGTGGACTGGGACATGTTTCAGACAGGCCAGATGAAAATATTGACGAATACGCTGATTCGGTCCATTAGAACGTCTGAAGATGCGTGTCCCATAGCAACGATAAAAACATTCCCAAACCAGAAACCGTGGATTGATGGCAGTATTCCAAACTGAAAGCGAACCACTGCTTTTAATCAGGCAAGGTGTCTGTAACATGTCCGAATATAAACAATGCAGCTATTCCTCCGCAAGGCTATTAAACAAGCTAAGCGTCAGTACAGAGACAAAGTGGAATCTCAATTCAATGGCTCAGACACAAGAGGCATGTGGCAGGGTCTACAGTCAATCACGGACTACAAGAAGAAACCCAGCCCAGTCACGGACCAGGATGTCTTGCTCCCAGGCAGACTAAATAACTTTTTGCCCGCTTTGAGGACAATACAGTGCCACTGACACGCCTGCAACGAAAACATGCGGTCCTCCTTCACTGCAGCCGAGGTGAGTAAGACATTTAAACGTGTTAACCCACGCAAGGCTGCAGGCCCAGACGGCATCCCCAGCCGCGCCTCAGAGCATGCGCAGACCAGCTGGCTTTACGGACATATTCAATCAATCCCTATACCAGTCTGCTGTTCCCACATGCTTCAAGAGGGCCACCATTGTTCCTGTTCCCAAGAAAGCTAAGGTAACTGAGCTAAACGACTACCGCCCGTAGCACTCACTTCCGTCATCATGAAGTGCTTTGAGAGACTAGTCAAGGACCATATCACCTCCACCCTACCTGACACCCTAGACCCACTCCAATTTGCTTACCGCCCAAATAGGTCCACAGACGATGCAATCTCAACCACACTGCACACTGCCCTAACCCACCTGGACAAGAGGAATACCTATGAGAATGCTGTTCAGTTCTCAACACCATAGTACCCTCCAAGCTCGCCATCAAGCTCGAGACCCTGGGTCTCGACCCCGCCCTGTGCAACTGGGTACTGACTTCCTGACGGGCCGCCCCAGGTGGTGAGGGGTAGGCAACAACATCTCCTCCCCGCTGATCCTCAACACGGGGCCCCACAAGGGTGCGTTCTGAGCCCTCTCCTGTACTCCCTGTTCACCCACGACTGCGTGAGACGCTCCAACTCAATCATCAAGTTTGCGGACGACACAACAGTGGTAGGCTTGATTACCAACAACGACGAGACGGCCTACAGGGAGGAGGTGAGGGCCCTCGGAGTGTGGTGTCAGGAAAATAACCTCACACTCAACGAACAAAACTAAGGAGATGATTGTGGACTCCAGCAGAGGGAACACCCCCTATCCACATCGATGGAACAGTAGTGGAGAGGGTAGCAAGTTTTAAGTTCCTCGGCATACACATCACAGACAAACTGAATTGGTCCACTCACACTGACAGCGTCTGAAGAAGGCGCAGCAGCGCCTCTTCAACCTCAGGAGGCTGAAGAAATTCTCACCAAAAGCACTCACAAACTTCTACAGATGCACAATCGAGAGCATCCTGGCGGGCTGTATCACCGCCTGGTAGAACTGCTCCGCCTCAACCGTAAGGCTCTCCAGAGGGTAGTGAGGTCTGCACAACGCATCACCGGGGCAAACTACCTGCCCTCCAGGACACCTACACCACCCGATGTTACAGGAAGGCCATAAAGATCATCAAGGACATCAACCACCCGAACCACTGCCTGTTCACCCCGCTATCATCCAGAAGGCGAGGTCAGTACAGGTGCATCAAAGTCTGAGAGACTGAAAAACAGCTTCTATCTCAAGGCTATCAGACTGTTAAACAGCCACCACTAACATTGAGTGGCTGCTGCCAACACACTGTCATTGACACTGACCCAACTCCAGCCACTTTAATAATGGGAATTGATGGGAAATGATGTAAATATATCACTAGCCACTTTAAACAATGCTACCTTATATAATGTTACTTACCCTACATTATTCATCTCATATGCATACGTATATACTGTACTCTACATCATCGACTGCATCCTTATGTAATACATGTATCACTAGCCACTTTAACTATGCCACTTTGTTTACTTTGTCTACATACTCATCTCATATGTATATACTGTACTCGATACCATCTACTGTTTGCTGCTCTGTACCATCACTCACTCATATATCCTTATGTACATATTCTTTATCCCCTTACACTGTGTATAAGACAGTAGTTTTAGAATTGTTAGTTAGATTACTTGTTGGTTATCACTGCATTGTCGGAACTAGAAGCACAAGCATTTCGCTACACTCGCATTAACATCTGCTAACCATGTGTATGTGACAAATAAAATTTGATTTGATTTGTTACACCTAGAGAGTTCTCCATAGTCTATGATGCTGTAACACCTAGACAGTTCGCCATAGTCTCTGATGCTGTTACATCTAGAGAGTTCTCCATAGTCTGATGCTGTAACACCTAGAGAGTTCTCCATAGTCTCTGATGCTGTAACACCTAGAGAGTTCTCCATAGTCTTTGATGCTATAACACCTAGAGAGTTCTCCATAGTCTCTGATGCTGTTACACCTAGAGAGTTCTCCATAGTCTCTGATGCTGTAACACCTAGAGAGTTCTCCATAGTCTGATGCTGTAACACCTAGAGAGTTCTCCATAGTCTTTGATGCTGTAACACCTAGAGAGTTCTCCATAGTCTCTGATGCTGTTACACCTAGAGAGTTCTCCATAGTCTCTGATGCTGTTACACCTAGAGAGTTCTCCATAGTCTTTGATGCTGTAACACCTAGAGAGTTCTCCATAGTCTCTGATGCTGTTACACCTAGAGAGTTCTCCATAGTCTGATGCTGTTACACCTAGAGAGTTCTCCATAGTCTGATGCTGTAACACCTAGAGAGTTCTCCATAGTCTGATGCTGTAACACCTAGAGAGTTCTCCATAGTCTTTGATGCTGTTACACCTAGAGAGTTCTCCATAGTCTCTGATGCTGTTACACCTAGAGAGTTCTCCATAGTCTTTGATGCTATTCCATCTGGAACTCTCATGTTATTTAGATATGTAACCAGACCTCACCTTCTTGATCAACCCTCCTTAATCCAGTTGACTCTCCAAAAGGGAAAATATGTTTCTCCTTGTTCCCTCAGAACAACAGATCCGCTTTATTTCAAAGGGAGATTGTATCCATTCCTTATGTCACAACTTACTGGAATACATTGGTCACTAATATCTGTTGTAAAAAAGTCTGGTTATTACCACACAAATACCTGCTTGTTAACAAGGTGAAAGAGGTCTCCTTCAGAATGATCCATGAGTATTACCCTGAGAATCATTACCTGAAGAAACCCCAAAAAAGACATTAACATTGATTGTACTTTTTGTGTTGAGCAGCCAGAAACAGTTCATTTATTTTGGCATTGTCTTACATGTAAAACAATTATGGAAAGATATTCATAGTTTTATAATTGTTAATATTCTGGATGTCTTTTGTTTGTTTTGGGAGAATGTGCTGCTCGGTCTCCTTAACCATAATATCGATAAAGAAAAACTATTTTTTACCTTTAAAAATTCAAATGTGCGAATGGAAAAAATGTCATATTCATAAATGTAAATTCACTAATAAAAAAACACTCTTCCGTGTTTTCTTTTACGAATTCGAGCAGTAAATTAATTAGTAAAGACCATTCAGCATTCTTCTGTTAAAACAATTAATATGTGTGATTCTTTTAAGGTCTTTATACAATCTGTAATTTGTTGTACCCCCCCCCCCCCCCCCAGCATATGTTATCACTATCTATTTACGTACTTATTTACTTACAGACTATTCTACATTATTATTAAAATAAATAATGGATCAGCTAGCATGCTGTGGCTGGTTGGTTGCTATGCTTTAGAGAGAGGAGGGAGAGATGAGAGAGGAGGGAGAGATGAGAGAGGAGGGAGAGATGAGAGAGGAGGGAGAGATGAGAGAGATATATGAGAGGAGGGAGAGATGAGAGAGAGATGAGAGAGGAGGGTGAGAGGAGAGAGAGAGATGAGAGGAGGGAGAGATGAGAGAAGGGAGAGATGAGAGAGGAGGGAGAGATGAGAGAGGAGGGAGAGATGGGAGAGAGAAGGGAGATATAAGAGAGGAGGGAGATATGAGAGAGGAGGGAGATATGAGAGGAGGTAGAGATGAGAGAGAGATATGAGAGGAGGGAGAGATGAGAGAGATGAGAGAGGAGGGTGAGAGGAGAGAGAGATATGAGAGGAGGGAGAGATGAGAGAGAGATGAGAGGAGGGAGAGATGAGAGGAGGGAGAGATGAGAGAGGGGTGATGGGGTGAGATGTATATTTTTAGACATGGTAGCTGTTATGCTGGACGGTATGATGTGGTAGTTGGTATGGTCAGTCTGTCTCTCTATACTCAGCGTCAGGTCAGTCTGTATCTCTATACATAGCGTCAGGTCAGTCTGTCTCTCTATACTCAGCGTCAGGTCAGTCTGTCTCTATTACCTCAGCGTCAGGTCAGTCTGTCTCTCTATACTCAGCGTCAGGTCAGTCTGTCTCTCTTACATCAGCGTCAGGTCAGTCTGTCTCTCTATACTCAGCGTCAGGTCAGTCTGTATCTCTTGCCTCAGCGTTAGGTCAGTCTGTCTCTCTTGCCTCGGCGTCAGGTCAGTCTGTCTCTCTAACCTCAGCGTCAGGTCAGTCTGTCTCTCTTACATCAGCGTCAGGTCAGTCTGTCTCTCTATACTCAGCGTCAGGTCAGTCTGTCTCTCTAACCTCAGCGTCAGGTCAGTCTGTCTCTCTTACCTCAGCGTCAGGTCAGTCTGTCTCTCTTACCTCAGCATCAGGTCAGTCTGTCTCTCTATACTCAGCGTCAGGTCAGTCTGTCTCTCTATACTGAGCATCAGGTCAGTCTGTATCTCTAACCTCAGCATCAGGTCAGTCTGTCTCTCTATACTCAGCGTCAGGTCAGTCTGTCTCTCTAACCTCAGCGTCAGGTCAGTCTGTCTCTCTAACCTCAGCGTCAGGTGTGTCTTTAGTTGCCTTCCACTGAATGCAGGGAGACATTTTGTATTTAGTTTTACAGCAACTCAACTAGTGACATTTTGATGAGAATTAATAGTATTTATTGTTTGTGGACTTGGACAAAGAGAAACATTTCCTGGTTCAAGTGTGGCTGAAAGTGGGACGTACATTCTCACAATCTGTTTTTAGTCTGCTTGTTTAGCGTAACTGAATGCAAATGTGCTAATTATCAATGATATGGATAATAGATCTAAAACACAGATGATGGAGACTAATTGGACAATCAATCAATCAATCAATTGAAACCTGTCCTGTTCACTGAGCACATGGAGTGGAGGTTTGAAAACTGGAACAAGGCTGACACCTGCTGGTGAAATGATTCTACAACACTGTTTGAAAATCCTTCTTGACCAGCTCCAGTTATGTTTAGAGACATGGTAGCTTCTTGACCAGCTCCAGGTATGTTTAGAGACATGGTAGCTTCTAGACCAGCTCCATGTATGTTTAGAGACATGGTAGCTTCTTGACCAGCTCCAGGTATGTTTAGAGACATGGTAGCTTCTTGACCAGCTCCAGGTATGTTTAGAGACATGGTAGCTTCTTGACCAGCTCCAGGTATGTTTAGACACATGGTAGCTTCTTGACCAGCTCCAGGTATGTTTAGAGACATGGTAGCTTCTTGACCAGCTCCAGGTATGTTTAGAGACATGGTAGCTTCTTGACCAGCTCCAGGTATGTTTAGAGACATGGTAGCTTCTTGACCAGCTCCAGGTATGTTTAGAGACATGGTAGCTTCTTGACCAGCTCCAGGTATGTTTAGAGACATGGTAGCTAGCTGGTATGCTGGACCATGGCTGGTGGGATAAATAAATACAGTAGGGGAAGAGCTGGAGTGCGTGCTACGGATGGGTGCTGCTATGGTGACCAGTGAGCTGAGATAAGACGGGGCTTTACCTAGCAAAGACTTATAGATGACCTGGAGCCAGTGGGTGAAGTGAGGGCCAGCCAACGACAGTGTACAGGTCGCAGTGGTTGGCAGTATATGGGGCTTTGGTGACAAAACGGATGGCACTGTGATAGACTGCATCCAATTTGTTGAGTAGAGTGTTGGATGCTATTTTGTAAATGACATCGCCATCCGTTTGAATTAACACACATGGAATCATGTAATAACCCAAAAAGTGTTAAACAAATCAAAATATATTTTATATTTGAGATTCTTCAAAGTAGCCACCCTTTGTCTTGATGACAGCTTTGCACACTTGGCATTCTCTCAACCAGTTTCATGAGGTAGTCACCTGGAATGCATTTCAATTAACTGGTGTGCCTTGTTAAATTAATTTGTGGAATTTCTTTCCTTCTTAATGTGTTTGAGCCAATCAGTTGTGATGTGACAAAGTAGTGGTGGTATACAGAATATAGCTCTATTTGGTAAAAGACTAAGTCCATATTATGGCAAGAACAGCTCAAATAAGCAAAGAGAAACAACAGTCCATCACTACTTTAAGACATGAAGGTCAGTCAATGCAGAACATTTCAAGAACTTTCAAAGTTTCTTCTACGATGAAACTGGCTCTCATGAGGACCGCCACAGGAATGAAAGACCCAGAGTTACCTCTGCTGCATAGGATAAGTTCATTAGAGTTACCAGCCTCAGAAATTGCAGCCCAAATAAATGCATCACAGAGTTCAAGTAACAGACACATCTCATCATCAACTGTTAAGAGGAGACTGCATGAATAAGGCCTTTATGGTCAAATTGCTGCAAAGAAACAACATTCTAAAGGACACCAATAAGAAGAAGAGACGAACTTGGGACAAGAAACACGAGCGATGGACATTAGACCGGTGGAAATCTGTCCTTTGGTCTGATGAGTCCAAATTGGAGATTTTTGGATCCAACCGCCGAGTCTTTGTGAGACGCAGAGTAGGTGAACGGATGATCTCCACATGTGTGGTTCCCACCGTGGTGGTCAAACAACAAGTCATAATGTGCTCTTCACCAAATGTAACTTAATCACTTAATTTAATTAACAAGAGTAATAGTTAGTATATTACATTTATGCAAATCATTAAAATAAATATATTGTAGCTCAATCTTGGGTGCAATGATCACGTTCCCACACTGACTGACTGTGTGGAGGCTCATTGATTTAACGTTACGTTAGCCTACATGATACACCAGTAAAGTAATAAAATATATAGCTGTCGGCTATATTAACCAGGATTTACCGTTCTTTGTTCAGCTTCAAATGTAGAACAAAGTTGGAAGTTGTTGCTCCTCTGTCTGTCATTCTCTTCCTGCATGTTTTGCAAGTTGCAATACATTATTTGTTGATACAGTTTAGTCTTTATATCCGAAAATGATAATGTTGGGTATCATCTTTCCAAGGGCTCCATCTGAACTCACCCGCCGACGTTCCTCTGTTTCCAAGGGCTCCATCTGAACTCACTCCTCGACGTTCCTCTGTTTCCAAGGGCTCCATCTGAACTCACTCCTCGACGTTCCTCTGTTTCCAAGGGCTCCATCTGAACTCACTCCTCGACGTTCCTCTGTTTCCAAGGGCTCCATCTGAACTCACTCCTCGACGTTCCTCTGTTTCCAAGGGCTCCATCTGAACTCACTCCTCGACGTTCCTCTGTTTCCAAGGGCTCCATCTGAACTCACTCCTCGACGTTCCTCTGTTTCCAAGGGCTTCATCTGAATTCACTCCTCGACGTTCCTCTGTTTCCAAGGGCTCCATCTGAACTCACTCCTCGACGTTCCTCTGTTTCCAAGGGCTCCATCTGAATTCACTCCTCGACGTCCCTCTGTTTCCAAGGGCTCCATCTGAACTCACTCCTCGACGTTCCTCTGTACTGCCACGCATAACTTTTTCTCCGCTGGCACAATTTGATTGGCTCCGATTAAAACTGTAATCTGGTAAATGAAGAGTTTGATGCGCTGCACACTTTTTTAAATAGCATCATTTTTCATATTTGGGCTTGGAGAGGGTTGGAGAGGCTTGGAGAGGCCTGGAGAGGCTTGGAGAGGGTTTGAGAGGCTTGGGGAGGGTTGGAGAGGGTTGGAGAGGCTTGGAGAGGGTTGGAGAGGGTTGGAGAGGCTTGGAAAGGCTTGGAGAGGGTTGGAGAGGCTTGGAGAGGCTTGGAGAGGGTTGGCGAGGCTTGGAGAGGGTTGTGGAGGGTTGGAGAGGGTTGGAGAGGGTTGTGGAGGGTTGGAGAAGGTTGGAGAGGCTTGGAGAGGGTTGGTTGGTAGACTGGAGAGACTGTTGAGCTGAGTCAGGACAGACTGATTTAAATAGTTATTACAGAGACCAGTTGGTAGACTGGAGACTGTTGAACTGAGTCAGGACAGACTGATTTAAATAGTTATTACAGAGACCAGTTGGTAGACTGGAGACTGCTGAGCTGAGTCAGGACAGACTGCTTTAAATAGTTATTACAGAGACCAGTTGGTAGACTGGAGAGACTGTTGAGCTGAGTCAGGACAGACTGATTTAAATAGTTATTACTGAGACCAGTTGGTAGACTGGAGACTGTTGAGCTGAGTCAGGACAGACTGATTTAAATAGTTATTACAGAGACCAGTTGGTAGACTGGAGAGACTGTTGAGCTGAGTCAGGACAGACTGATTTAAATAGTTATTACTGAGACCAGTTGGTAGACTGGAGACTGTTGAGCTGAGTCAGGATTTTTAGCACGTATTTAAAAAAAAAATCAATTGTTGGTTCAGGTAAGTCAGAACTCTCTAGGTGTAACAGCATCAGAGACTATGGAGAACTCTCTAGGTGTAACAGCATCAAAGACTATGGAGAACTCTCTAGGTGTAAGGTCTGTTGTATTCAGCATTTCACTGTGAGGTCTACTACACCTGTTGTATTCAGCATTTCACTGTAAGGTCTACTACACCTGTTGTATTCATCATTTCACTGTAAGATCTACTACACCTGTTGTATTCAGCATTTCACTGTGAGGTCTACTACACCTGTAGTATCCAGCTTTTCACTGTGAGGTCTACTACACCTGTTGTATTCAGCATTTCACTGTGAGGTCTACTACACCTGTTGTATTCAGCATTTCACTGTGAGGTCTACTACACCTGTTGTATTCAGCATTTCACTGTGAGGTCTACTACACCTGTTGTATTCAGCATTTCACTGTAAGATCTACTACACCTGTTGTATTCAGCATTTCACTGTGAGGTCTACTACACCTGTAGTATCCAGCTTTTCACTGTGCGGTCTACTACACCTGTTGTATTCAGCATTTCACTGTGAGGTCTACTACACCTGTTGTATTCAGCATTTCACTGTAAGGTCTACTACACCTGTTGTATTCAGCATTTCACTGTGAGGTCTACTACACCTGTTGTATTCAGCATTTCACTGTAAGGTCTACTACACCTGTTGTATTCAGCATTTCACTGTGAGGTCTACTACACCTGTTGTATTCAGCATTTCACTGTAAGGTCTACTACACCTGTTGTATTCATCATTTCACTGTAAGGTCTACTACACCTGTTGTATTCAGCATTTCACTGTGAGGTCTACTACACCTGTTGTATTCAGCATTTCACTGTGAGGTCTACTACACCTGTTGTATTCAGCATTTCACTGTGAGGTCTACTACACCTGTTGTATTCAGCATTTCACTGTGAGGTCTACTACACCTGTTGTATTCAGCATTTCACTGTGAGGTCTACTACACCTGTTGTATTCAGCATTTCACTGTAAGGTCTACTACACCTGTTGTCTTCAGCATTTCACTGTGAGGTCTACTACACCTGTTGTATTCAGCATTTCACTGTGAGGTCTACTACACCTGTTGTATTCAGCATTTCACTGTGAGGTCTACTACACCTGTTGTATTCAGCATTTCACTGTGAGGTCTACTACACCTGTTGTATTCAGCATTTCACTGTGAGGTCTACTACACCTGTTGTATTCAGCATTTCACTGTAAGATCTACTACACCTGTTGTATTCAGCATTTCACTGTGAGGTCTACTACACCTGTAGTATCCAGCTTTTCACTGTGAGGTCTACTACACCTGTTGTATTCAGCATTTCACTGTGAGGTCTACTACACCTGTTGTATTCAGCATTTCACTGTAAGGTCTACTACACCTGTTGTATTCAGCATTTCACTGTGAGGTCTACTACACCTGTTGTATTCAGCATTTCACTGTAAGGTCTACTACACCTGTTGTATTCAGCATTTCACTGTGAGGTCTAATACACCTGTTGTATTCAGCATTTCACTGTAAGGTCTACTACACCTGTTGTATTCATCATTTCACTGTAAGGTCTACTACACCTGTTGTATTCAGCATTTCACTGTGAGGTCTACTACACCTGTTGTATTCAGCATTTCACTGTGAGGTCTACTACACCTGTTGTATTCAGCATTTCACTGTGAGGTCTACTACACCTGTTGTATTCAGCATTTCACTGTGAGGTCTACTACACCTGTTGTATTCAGCATTTCACTGTGAGGTCTACTACACCTGTTGTATTCAGCATTTCACTGTAAGGTCTACTACACCTGTTGTCTTCAGCATTTCACTGTGAGGTCTACTACACCTGTTGTATTCAGCATTTCACTGTGAGGTCTACTACACCTGTTGTATTCAGCATTTCACTGTGAGGTCTACTACACCTGTTGTATTCAGCATTTCACTGTGAGGTCTACTACACCTGTTGTATTCAGCATTTCACTGTGAGGTCTACTACACCTGTTGTATTCAGCATTTCACTGTGAGGTCTACTACACCTGTTGTATTCAGCATTTCACTGTGAGGTCTACTACACCTGTTGTATTCAGCATTTCACTGTGAGGTCTACTACACCTGTTGTATTCAGCATTTCACTGTGAGGTCTACTACACCTGTTGTATTCAGCATTTCACTGTGAGGTCTGCTACACCTGTTGTATTCAGCATTTCACTGTAAGGTCTACTACACCTGTTGTATTCAGCATTTCACTGTGAGGTCTACTACACCTGTTGTATTCAGCATTTCACTGTGAGGTCTACTACACCTGTTGTATTCAGCATTTCACTGTAAGGTCTACTACACCTGTTGTATTCAGCATTTCACTGTGAGGTCTGCTACACCTGTTGTATTCAGCATTTCACTGTAAGGTCTACTACACCTGTTGTATTCAGCATTTCACTGTAAGGTCTACTACACCGTGTTATCGGTAACAGTTGTTTTTTACAGAAAAACAGAAAAGAAAAATCAAGTGATATATGCTTATGTCTCCCCCTGTTGACAAAAACAGGATAAAACTTTATTGTTTATTGACATGTAAGATGTAGGATAGAACTTTGGTCATGGAAAACAGAGTAAAGCAGAGCAAAGCATTATTATAAACCATCTGGTCCTCTCAGCTACTCCTATCCTGTACCAGGTGGGCTCCTTGCCACCCAGGGACTCTAAACCTTCACAACAGGGAGAACAAACATACTGGAAAGAAAACCTATCATAAAAAATGTATAACAAGGAACTGTGGTGGTGTAAAATTGATTCTACTACCTCACCCACAGCATACCATGTGTCATCCTCAGTCAGTCCCATCCTCCCCTGAAAGCATGATTCAGTATCAGCATCTCCAACTGGAGCATCAAGCAAAGGCATCATGCCTGAAGCCTTCACCACATCTGTAACAGACTTCTTAAAACACGGTATGATGCAAGCAGCACAACACATCAATAACAGAAATACAAGAATTAGGGTCAGAAATCCAGTAACCACCATATCAGTGTACTTACCAAACCAGGCTCCCAACCAAGAGAACAGACTCCTCCACCCCCGCCATGGTCCTCATCTCAGCAGATAGTGCATCAAGACCATTAAGGCCCTTAGATATACTACCAACTGGACTGTTGTTATTAGGAATATATGTGCAACATTGTTCACCGAACATCTTGCAGACGCCCCCCTGACTGGCAAGAAGCATATCCAAAACAAGTCTATTCTGTCTGGCAACCCTAGATGTGGCCTCAAGCTGTTCAGACATACCAGACATACCAGCGAGTGCATCACGGGAGTAATTCACAAAATGCTGTTGATTATAGTAGATATAATTAATGCATGCAGTCTGTCTAGCATCCACTATGGCTGGACCCATAATAGGTAGTAAGTGTCAGAGTCCATCATTCCTACCCAAGGCCTGAAACTCATGAGGAACCCCCACTGGCACCCCCAACAGGTTAGTGTGTATGTCAACTACATCATCTGTCCATGGAGCACTACATCTATGTCTCCCATGGGATGGAATGTTTTCAGGTCCCCTGGATACAGAACCCAACAGGTTAGTGTGTATGTCAACTACATCCTCTGTCCATGGAGCACTACGTCTATGTCTCCCATGGGATGGAATGTTTTCAGGTCCCCTGGATACAGAACCCAACAGGTTAGTGTGTATGTCAACTACATCATCTGTCCATGGAGCACTACATCTATGTCTCCCATGGGATGGAATGTTTTCAGGTCCCCTGGATACAGAACCCAACAGGTTAGTGTGTATGTCAACTACATCCTCTGTCCATGGAGCGCTACGTCTATGTCTCCCATGGGATGGAATGTTTTCAGGTCCCCTGGATACAGAACCCAACAGCTGTTCAGCAGTAACATCAACAATGGTCGGTGGAATTATCAAACTGGTCAGAGCACACGTACCTTGCCAGTCTCCTCTAAGAATGGGTCTCAGCACTCTTTTGGGTCCACAGATCCACCACACATCAGCCAGACCACTAGTTTGGTTTAGGCCTGTAACTGGCCAAGTGGCATTAATGGTTATGTTACTGCTGCAATCAGCTTCAGGCAATCTCCCATAATCAATGCCATTACCTGTACCCGTGATGCAACTGTAGTTTCCCCCATATGCCTTAACACCCCAAGGGGCCCGATGAGGAGGTACTGTAGGAAACACAAGGCTCAAAGAGGAACAGAGAGTTGAATTGGGCTGAACCTGGTAAAAACCTCTCAGAATACACAACCACCCCTCTCCTTCTCCTACAGCAAATGGGTGTGTAGCCAGAACAGGTCTAGCATGACTACAAATAATGCAGTCCTTTCTTCTCAGGATTTTAGCTGTGTACCTCATATAAGACAGCCACAAATTGTCCCTACCATCAAAACCAGTCTCAGTTCCTAATTGATCAATAGCTGAATAGTCTAACATTAATTACCTGAATGGGATTTTTAACACAGTGGTGGCAGGTTCGGTCCAGGGGTGGTAGAGGAGTGTGTCTGGCCCTGGTTCGTCTGGGACCTCTGGTTTTGGCAGCACCTTAATAGAAAACACACCCATCGTGTCTGTCCCGGTCCTTTGTAGTCCGAGGGTGTAAGTGCCTGCATCAGAGAGCTTAATAGTTTTGAGGGTTGGTAGGATTTCATCACCTTTACAGAGTTCAACAGTGCTCCCAGGTTTTCCCCATATCATGGAAAACCTATCCACCTTTGTGGGATCCCCTCTGCTATAAGGATACCCTCTTCTCCAATCCTAGAACTGTCCCAAGTTGGTTATCATGTAATCCCCATACGGACACCCTCCCAATTTAATAGAATTTAATTTATAATTTTCGTCCACTTGTTCTGTAGACATACATTCAGTACTCCACGGGTCAGAACCTGGAATCCGCTGGTACCTCCCCATCTATTGTCATCGATTTCTCCAGAGTCCTGGAAATAAGGCCTCGTACACAGGGAATTAGACAACAGCCACATAAAACTAAACAGTCACACAGGTGAATGTAGCCCATAACACAGTGATCATAATATTATTTCCAATTTTCCGAACATACTATCAAACCAATTAGTCAGGGAAGTATCCACCCCAGAGTTTTCTGCCAACCCGTGAGCCAGGGTGGTCAAACCAGCTGAGGCTTCGGGCACTGATTCGTCCGGAGCTGTGTTATTTGGGATGTAAGCACAAACATGGTCCTGATTATCACGCATACTTCTCCCTTTTCCGCCATTAACATATCTAATGCAATTCTATTCTGCCAAGCCATCAGGCTGGTTGCTTCAGTCTGTTCTGCAAAACCTGTAATAGCATCTCTGGTATAATTGTTAAAGCGCTGTTGATTATAATAAATAAAATTAATCCAGTCCACATCTGTGGAACCCCAATGTTATCAATGTATACTTTGTCCTTCCATACTGGGTGAGTGGATTCATATAGCCCTCTCTCTCCAAATGAGCTATGACCTGTGTCCACGATCAATATGGGAACCTGCACCGATATATACCATAATGGCTCAGAGTCCTAGACTGCCATGTAGTTAGAGACTCCATTTTGGTCTACATAAAACTCCATTGAGAGATCCTTCCCAACCTCTACTCTAACTTCCTGTCTACCCAGATCTAGGGATCTCTTATGCTTATTTTGGAACAAAATCCTCATCGTCTAAACCATGGGTCAAATTACCACTCTCCGCATACTCAAGTAGGACGTGCTGTATCAGGAATATGTCATCCATGATAAAACATTATGATGTGTGAGATTGTGTCAATGTGTCTTACCCTCCCGCCGTGCAATATGAATCCGGGTAGCTCTTTCAGCTAGCTGTCACCAGGAGTCCTTGGTATGGTCCCCCCAACAAGCCTCTGGGACTGGATTGAGTGACTTCACCTGTAGTGCATAAAATCCTGGACATACAGGCTTGGTTAACAAACAGTTTCTCATATGTTTTATCTGATAATAAAAAATATATATTTTTTTTTTTAGCTATTAGTTTCTTATCCAATAGGCCACTAACTTACCCACCCCCCTTTTGATACCTGGCTCTGCCCAGGTATCAACCTTATATACCCTAAATAATGACTTAGGTAGGATTAGTAAAATATCCTTATTTTCTGACATTATAATTTATGTCCAATTCTCTCTTGGACATCCATTCATCTCAATCCTGTATCAATTCTCTGTCCAGTGTCTTATCTAGTTTAAGAAGTATCTGTAACAATTGTTTTGTGTATATATTTGCAGACCTTTTTCAATTTGGTCGTTTATGGCCGCTCTCTCCCCCACTCTCCCCAAAATTATAATTCTAGGAGGCTTCTAAAAGTGAGACACAACACGCCTAACTAGCATTCACTATGCTACTTCGATTCAGAAACTCAATAAGTGAACTATAAACTAAACCTAATGATAATTCCCCTTTGACTCAAATCATTAATCATAAGTTTTAAACATTGTCTATGTATATGTTAACTTAAATGAACATGCTACCCTTAGATACAATGAACCAGATAACGTTATTATCCAATGATACCCTTAGATACAATGAACCAGATAACGTTATTATCCAATGATACCCTTAGATACAATTAACCTGATAACATTATTATCCAATGATACCCTTAGATACAATGAACCTGATAACATTATTATCCAATGATACCCTTAGATACAATTAACCTGATAACATTATTATCCAATGATACCCTTAGATACAATTAACCTGATAACATTATTATCCAATGATACCCTTAGATACAATTAACCTGATAACATTATTATCCAATGATACCCTTAGATACAATTAACCTGATAACATTATTATCCAATGATACCCTTAGATACAATTAACCTGATAACATTATTATCCAATGATACCTTTAGATACAATTAACCTGATAACATTATTATCCAATGATACCCTTAGATACAATTAACCTGATAACGTTATTATCCAATGATACCCTTAGATACAATTAACCTGATAACGTTATTATCCAATGATACCCTTAGATACAATTAACCTGATAACGTTATTATCCAATGTATTACTTTTTCCCTCTGCCGCAAATGTCGTACATTTCTCAGTGTAAGAAATACGTAATTTAATCCCAGATATTTAATAAAAATGCATTAACATTCTCCCATGGCTCCTTTAATTTACTTATTTTAGAGAACTTCCATCCGTCCCGGTATGAAGAATCCTACTTAAACACGCCAGAAATCAATGTTTACCTAAATTAAATCAAACCCCAAAATTGACCATCACGTTTACATCTGCTAGTTCCTCAAGAAAAAAAACAATACAAAACTTGCCCCTGTTAGACGTATCAGGGGAAAAGCTCATAAAACATTTCCATGGGCATAAATCGTAATTGTCTCTTCGTTATTTTTTTGAATTAATTTTGATTTAAATAACTGTCTCGTCTTTGGCATTTTAATTACGACTCTATTCCCAATACGTTATTCCCTTGTCTTATTAAAACTCCTAAATAATCCATATATGAGTGTACCCCTTTAAGATATCTTGTCTCTGGGAACATGGAAATCCCCTTAACCCAAACGTTAACTACAAAAACAAAACCTAATAATTATGATAATCCCCTCAAACTCAAATAATTTGTCTCGATGTTTCATGTTTTATTCGTGTTTCTCCAAATTGTCTCTCCAAAAATACTTCTTAGATACCCAGCCATTAGACACACACAACTGTGATAAACGTGCACTGTCCCTTTAACATAAAAACCTCAGCCTGTAATCCCCTCTGCGGGCCTTTCATTGTTCCCCATAATGAAAACAGATTCTAATGTTAGTATACCTTAACCTCCTGTTTAATATCAGTGGTCTGAACAATCAAACCAAAATCAATAACCGGGAAGTACTTGTGTAAATTAATTAAAAGAACAAAATAAATCTACCTTATTTCTCAGCACTTGGTTAGAACACCACTCCCGTCTTACATCGACCACGCCCGTCGCCCCTTACCTAGTGTATATCTTATCTATTACTCAGTGGCTCAATTAATGTTTAACGTAAGTATGTTCAGATGTTGATTATGTAATTCCACAATATTAGTATAGTTCAAACCTCATAATATAAATCTACACAGAATTTTACGTTAATAGAGTTTAACACTTTTTCCAACAGTCATGCACACCCCCTCAATATTCTATGATATAACTCTCATCAGCAAGCCTGCGACTTTTTCAACATTCTCACCGGTACCGGCTCCAACTGAAATACCTAATGTACCACACTCGCTTGGTCCCTGACCTCATTCATACCGATATTAGTCCCCGACTGATTATAAAGCGTATTTCATGCACACGATTTGAGTCTCACAAATCTTCATTCACGCCAGTAAGCAGACCAGTAGGAGATGCAATGGCCCCACCTTCTGTTCATTCTCTGTACAGCTTCTCACCCCGTCTCTTCCACTCCTTACCCCCTCTGCCTTCATTCAATTCTAGAGTGGACTTCAGCGTTTTCAACACCTTTTCTATTTCCAACGACATTTTATGTACACTACAATACTGTCAACAACCTATGCCTTTACTAAAACCCAAGTGGTACCCTTTCCATACGGCTAAAATCGGCCCCCAATTAGGTCTAAAGTAAGAACTCAATTATGCACTGTGGGTCCCCTAGGGTATTAAGAAGTCTAGTGTCCCCCGGATTATCACCTTTACTTCAATACCAAATGTACAACATAAAAAATACATTTCACTCCATATGACTAACGTGTCAACCGGATCACGTTTCTAGAACAACCTAATGTCTCATTCAAACTTGGTAGTCAGTGCGCCGACTTTACTCCCCGATGTACTTCACACACACCTATGCTTTGTCAGGACCTTAGAGAGACCCTTTCCCGAAGGCTAAATCGGTCTCAAGTCCGAGTAATCAATTTAAATATCCGTCATTCACACTTGGCCCTGCCTAGTACATCACATTCGCATCATATGGCTTTCCATTGGCACTTTGGTGATCACTCGTTACCCACCACTCATACATGTAGTCCCCGACTATCCATTCAAGCTTTGGTGGCCACCTGTTACCCACCATTCATACATGTAGTAAGTGTTCTCTGTTACCACCTACCAGCCAGGCATACTAGTACATCCCATACACAATGCACCATTAAGTATTGTTGATCAATAATACAATTGCAGTTGCCAATGGAGATATTACTTTCTCAAATATTTTCCAATATCACATGTCACAATAGTTTAAATTTAGTAACTTACTTAATTTAGTAACTTACACAAAACTAAATGTGGATAAGTCCAATGTGCAGAACTTACAATACTTACAAAGTTTTTCACAACAGGTGTCTGCTTACCTCTTTTAGTTGACCGGTCAGGATTTGTGAGACAGTACTGGCCAATCAGCCAGACAATTTCCAGCGTTTTCCTTCTACCAGATCACGTCGGGGTCACCAAATTGTTAGGGTTGCGTAAATTCAAATCTGGTATCAGGATAAATATAACAATGAGTCACCGATTTCATACTATGTATTTTTTATTAGCTAAGTAATAAATGGCAAATGCAACTTTCGTATATACGGGCTCACTGTAATACCACGCAGGGCAGAACAGAGAACTGACAAGATGTATGCAAAACAGTATTCTTTATACTGTGATAGACAGTTCCAACCCGTCTGTTGGCCTATCACAGTAGAGACTGGGCGTGGTTTAAATTTGCTCAGCCTATTGCAGGCGCTCAGGCGGGTCCCCGCCTCTTGGCGCTTCTGTTGATAGATGTAAATGTTGCTTGTGAAGAACATCCAGGCTCTCATGCTCCATACCGTTATCTCGCACCTGGCTCCTGTTATCTAACAAAAGACCGCTTGTTCTCGCAACACCCAGCTCTGAATGTGCCCCCCTCCCAACTCATTTGAACAGTTCCTGTCTTCATGCTACTCTGTATTTTTCCATCATGAGAAAGTCCCATGGCCCTGATACTTTTAACAATGTTTCAAGTCAGCTAGGTTGCATAACACATACATACATCCACACAAGCCAACAGCAGATAATATTCAATCATATATATGGTTAATGGTTATAATGTAAAACACAGGATCCAACAGTACTCAACTTCTATTGCTCTCTGCAATGTTAAGTTATTCTCAGTCAAAAGGGGTTTCTGAATTGCCTCGCTGCGCATGCCACACACTAACCTATCACGTATAGTGTCACTCATTGATCGCCCAAATTCACAGTGTTCAGATAACTGGTTCAATACAGCCACAAACTGTGAGATTGATTCCCCTCCTCTTGATTTATTTTAGGAAACCTGAATCTCTCTGCGATTATCAGTGGTTTGGGAGAATACTGTCCTTTTAAAGGTAGCCACAATTTCATCATATGATTTATCACCAGGTTTTTCAGGCGTTACTAGGCTGCGCAGTAGATTGCATGTTTTTCCTCCCATAACAGTCAAACATGTTGGCACAACGACTCTGCTTTAATTCCATTTGCCAACACAAAGAACTCCAACGTTCTGAGTAAGAACTCCATTGTTCCACAGATTCATCAAATGTTCCTATATTTCCAACCAATGCAGACATTTTCGGTTTATTTTTCTTTCTCATACTTTTCAGACGGTCCCTTAAGAGAAAAAAAGGAGGGTCTGGGATTATCTCGCGATCCTTCCTTCCGCAGCGAAACTCTTCCGGTCTCGGTGCCGTGAGGTTAAAAGTTAGCTTGCATTACTCGACTGGCTACCTCCACGTTTTGTTTGCGTCTTTCTACAGCGAAAGTTGTGTTGTATAGCACACTGTATTACTTATACAACTAATATAAGGACAGGACAGGACATGAGACGGGAGTAGAAATTAACGTTGGCGTTGTTTAATGCGTTTCACAGGAAGAACATTCCAAGCGTTTCAACGTAGTTAAACAAGGATGGATACTGGTGCAGTAGATGGTAGAGTATGATACTAGAATATCAATACACAACAATAACATTGGACAACAACTGCCGATAAACAAAAACCAAAGAAGAACCATCGAGCGACGGATCAGAATTCCGAAAATTCAGAATATATTTGTTATTTTGAACCTTTATTTAACTAGGCCAGTCAGCCAATATGAAGACTTCTTTGCCCTTCTGGTTGTGTACAATGTCAATGTACATCATCGGAATATCATCAACATCTAGTGATACAGTTGGTAAGTAAGTTAGCTTGCTAGGACTAATGTGGATTATATACAGCTTCTGTAGAATGGGATAGGGCCCGGTTTCCCGAAAGCATCGGATAGGATCCTACGGTTCTAACGATAAACGTAGCCTTAAGATGCTTCTTGTAAACCGGGGCCAAATCAAAGTTTATTTGTCGTGTACACTGATTTGCAGGTGTAACATTTTGCTGTCATGGTCAGGTATTGCTATTAACTGTGGTTACATTTCTTCAGTCCCTTCCTAAAGCTTTTAACCGAAACAAGGGCACGGAATAGGCTTTGTTATTGTTTCAACAGCTGATTTCCGCTTTAAAGAAATGTCTGCAGGTAACTGTTCAGGAGAACTATAAAAAAAAAAGATATTCCTGTGTTTTATATATATTTCCACACTATGAGGTTGGAATTGATGATTATGACATTTTAGTGTTGGAGATGTTTGAAAAGACCAGGTGCAATTTCAGCCTGTTTTGGTGGGATGGAGTTTTGTCTTTCCATGGTGACATCACCATGAGGTAAATTAGTTAATAGACCAATAAGAAAGAGTTCCAATCGTCTCTGCCAATAACAGCTCGTTTTCAGTGTCTCCTGAGGTCGCCTAGCATCATGTGAAAGCTCTCACTAAAGAGAGATCAGCTGTCTGTGGAAATGCAGCCTTTTTCATATCTGTGATTGATTCAAACACCTCCGATCAACTCATCAATAAACCGATTGTTCTAACTGATCCCTACTATTTAGTGAGACGCTTTATTCAATTGTGTATGAGAGTAAAGTTCACATTTGTAGGATTGATGTTAGTCAATGTTCATGGACCATTTCATGTTTCAAATGACCTTAGCTGTTGTGGGAGTCACTGTCCACCTGCTCAACATTCAGTAGGCATATGTCTTGCTTTGTCTCAAAGTATATGAATCTGTAATCTGTTTTTCTCACGGACAGTTCAACCCATTGTGGCCTTAGTTGGTGATGACGTCATCCTGCCTTGCACCCTGAGACACACAGTCAGTGCTGTGCATCAGTCAATAGAGTGGCAGAGACCGGACCTAACACCAAAAGAGGTCCATCTTTACAGAAATGAGAAGGACGATCTTGTGCTCCAGAATCCAGTCTTCAGCGGAAGGACGTCACTGTTTACAGAAGAACTAGAGAACGGCAACACTAGTTTAAAGTTGACCAGAGTGAAACTCTCTGATGCTGGAAACTACACCTGTTACATTCCACTGCTGAACCACCAGAAAACCATCATTCAACTCCTTGTTGGTGAGTCAACACACCTGCTGACCATCCAAACCCCCTTAAGAGACAGATCTCATGAAATCAGGGGTGAGTTCAATGTCAAATCCATTGCATGATGAGTATTAGTTACATACTGTAGATTGGTTAGACTACATACTTACCTTAACCCAAAGTCCATGTACAATGCTGTGATCTATTGTTAGTTCCTCTTTTAATTTAAAGGTCCAAGAATATCAACAAACCCTTGTGTTATATTTAAGCAATAAGGCCCGGGGGTGTGTGGTATATGGCCGATATATCACGGCTATGGCCTGTCCTTATGCACGATACAGCCATTAGCCGGGGTATATTGGCCATATACTACTAACCCCGAGTTGCCTTATTGCTATTGTAAACTGGTTACCAAGGTAACAGAACAGTTCAAAAGTACTGTTTTGTCATACCTGTGGTATACGGTCTGATATCACAAACATTATAAACTAGGTGGTTTGAGCCCTGAATGCTGATTGGCTGAAAGCTGTGGTATACGGTCTGATATCACAAACATTATAAACTAGGTGGTTTGAGCCCTGAATGCTGATTGGCTGAAAGCCGCGGTATATCTGTGTACCTGTATAGGTGCTGTGTCCAGACCAGTTATCATCATTGGGGGAATGGAAGGCGATGAGGTGGTCCTGCGGTGTGAGGCTGAAGGCTGCTACCCAGAGCCTGTCATGGAGTGGTTTGACGCTCAGGGACGTGTCCTCCCTGCTGCTGGACCTACAGAGACGTCCAGAGACCGTGAAGGCTGCTACACTGTGACAAGCCATGTCACCGTCCCGAACTCTGACAACAACACCTTCACCTGTCGCGTTCAACAGTTGGAGATCAAACACATGAAGGAGAGACAGGTTCATGTTCCAGGTGAGAGTTTTGGATATTTGAATGAAGGCACTATCTGTAAAGTAAATCCTGTTTAAAAGTCCTTTCATGTGTAATAATCGTTAGGTATTGTAATAATTCTACTTCCTGTGTTTCAGATCAAATGTTTCCTAGGACGTGTCATTCCTGCTGGCTGACAGTTCTTGTCAGTTCTTGTCACAGTTCTTGTTGAGGCTGTAGCTGGAGGTCTCTACCTGTTGATTAAAAAAAGGGATATTGACCTTCAGAAAGGTAAGTCACACTTCCTGGTGTGGTAGTGTTACTTCCTGGTGTGGTAGTGTCACTTCCTGGTGTGGTAGTATCACTTCCTGGTGTGGTAGTATCACTTCCTGGTGTGGTAGTGTCACTTCCTGGTGTGGTAGTGTCACTTCCTGGTGTGGTAGTGTTATGGGGTGGAGTATTGACTGTGTAGACCACTGGTCTATAGGGGACCACTGGTCTATAGGGGACCACTGGTCTATAGGGGACCACTGGTCAATAGGGGACCACTGGTCTATAGGGGACCACTGGTCTATAGGGGACCACTGGTCAATAGGGGACCACTGGTCAATAGGGGACCACTGGTCAATAGGGGACCACTGGTCTATAGGGGACCACTGGTCTATAGGGGACCACTGGTCTATAGGGGACCACTGGTCAATAGGGGACCACTGGTCTACACGGTCAATAGGGGACCACTGGTCTATAGGGGACCACTGGTCTACACGGCCAATAGGGGACCACTGGTCTACACGGCCAATAGGGGACCACTGGTCTATAGGGGACCACTGGTCTATAGGGGACCACTGGTCTACACGGTCTATAGGGGACCACTGGTCTATAGGGGACCACTGGTCTATAGGGGACCACTGGTCTACACGGTCAATAGGGGACCACTGGTCAATAGGGGACCACTGGTCTATAGGGGACCACTGGTCTATAGGGGACCACTGGTCTATAGGGGACCACTGGTCTACACGGCCAATAGGGGACCACTGGTCTACACGGCCAATAGGGGACCACTGGTCTATAGGGGACCACTGGTCAATAGGGGACCACTGGTCTACACGGACTATAGGGGACCACTGGTCTATAGGTCTACACGGACCACTGGTCTATAGGGGACCACTGGTCTATAGGGGACCACTGGTCTACACGGTCTATAGGGGACCACTGGTCTATAGGGGACCACTGGTCTATAGGGGACCACTGGTCTATAGGGGACCACTGGTCTACACGGTCAATAGGGGACCACTGGTCTATAGGGGACCACTGGTCTACACGGTCTATAGGGGACCACTGGTCTATAGGGGACCACTGGTCTACAGGGTCAATAGGGGACCACTGGTCTACACGGTCTATAGGGGACCACTGGTCTATAGGGGACCACTGGTCTACACGGTCTATAGGGGACCACTGGTCTATAGGGGACCACTGGTCTACACGGTCTATAGGGGACCACTGGTCTATAGGGGACCACTGGTCTACAGGGTCAATAGGGGACCACTGGTCTACACGGTCTATAGGGGACCACTGGTCTACAGGGGACCACTGGTCTATAGGGGACCACTGGTCTATAGGGGACCACTGGTCTACAGGGGACCACTGGTCTACACGGTCTATAGGGACCACTGGTCTATAGGGGACCACTGGTCTACAGGGGACCACTGGTCTATAGGGGACCACTGGTCAATAGGGGACCACTGGTCTACACGGTCAATAGGGGACCACTGGTCTATAGGGGACCACTGGTCTACACGGCCAATAGGGGACCACTGGTCTACACGGCCAATAGGGGACCACTGGTCTATAGGGGACCACTGGTCTACACGGTCTATAGGGTCAATAGGGGACCACTGGTCTATACGGTCTATAGGGTCTATAGGGGACCACTGGTCTACACGGCCAATAGGGGACCACTGGTCTACACGGTCAATAGGGGACCACTGGTCTACACGGTCAATAGGGGACCACTGGTCTACACGGCCAATAGGGGACCACTGGTCTACACGGCCAATAGGGGACCACTGGTCTACACGGCCAATAGGGGACCACTGGTCTACACAGTCAATAGGTGACCACTGGTCTACACAGTCAATAGGGGACCACTGGTCTATAGGGGACCACTGGTCTACACGGTCAATAGGGGACCACTGGTCTATAGGGGACCACTGGTCTACACGGCCAATAGGGGACCACTGGTCTACACGGTCAATAGGGGACCACTGGTCTACACGGCCAATAGGGGACCACTGGTCTACACAGTCAATAGGTGACCACTGGTCTACACAGTCAATAGGGGACCACTGGTCTACACGGCCAATAGGGGACCACTGGTCTACACAGTCAATAGGTGATGTCAACCATATTATACTCCTGTATGAAACTAATTAGTGTTTAGTTTTTTTAAATGTTTCTTAGTTGACTGATCAGCTGTAATGAATACAACCACCACTGTAGCTGTAATGAATGAGGACAGGTGACTGTTAGTTGACTGTGTTCATGTGAGGTTCTATTAGACAGTTCTGTTCTAATCCTGTCTCTCATCCCGTTTAAACAGGAAGCGTGGACGTCAGTAATGAAGAACAAGGAGACGACGAAGAATGAGGAAGATGAGACCAGTGAATCCCAGTCTGTCATTGGTTTAGATGATGTGAAATGATCTATAATAATAGTTCTATATGCCATTTAACAGACATGTTTGGATATATAGGAATATGCATGGCTATATGACACTGTTTTTACATATTTCCTTTGGGGTCTAGAGATTTAGGTAAATCAGCCTTTGGTTTCGATGCCTTAGCCTACTGCGCCACCCTGGAGGCCCCCTATATGCCATTTAACAGACATGTTTGGATGGTCCCAGGAATCAAACCCACTATCCTGGAGTTACAAGGACCTTAACTATGATTACATAGGAATATGCATATATTTACATTTTAGTCATTTAGCAGACGCTCTTATCCAGAGCAACTTACAGGAACAATTCGGGTTAAGTGCCTTGCTCAAGGGTACATTGGCAGACTTTTCATCTTGTCATCTCAGGGATTTTAACCAGCGACATTGGTTACTGGCCCCACGCTCTTAACCACTAGTCTACCTGCCACTCCATATATGGCAGTGTGTCAGAAGCATTAGTTCTTTATATTAGACATCTTTGTGTCAGAAGCATTAGTTCTTTATATTAGACATCTTTGTGTCAGAAGCATTAGTTCTTTATATTAGACATCTTTGGTGTAGTTTATGTAGTCTGTGATAGGTGCTGATTTATTTGACAGGGACAATGCAGAAGGGACATATTAGACATCTTTGGGACAATAGTTCTTTATATTAGACATCTTGACAATGCATCTTTGGTGGGACAATGCACAGGGACAATGCACAGGGACAATGCACAGGGACAATGCACAGGACAATGCACAGGGACAATGCACAGGGACAATGCACAGGGACAATGCACAGGGACAATGCACAGGGACAATGCACAGGGACAATGCACAGGGACAATGCACAGGGACAATGCACAGGGACAATGCACAGGGACAATGCACAGGGACAATGCACAGGGACAATGCACAGGGACAATGCACAGGGACAATGCACAGGGACAATGCACAGGGACAATGCACAGGGACAATGCACAGGGACAATGCACAGGGACAATGCACAGGGACAATGCACAGGGACAATGCACAGGGACAATGCACAGGGACAATGCACAGGGACAATGCACAGGGACAATGCACAGGGACAATGCACAGGGACAATGCACAGGGACAATGCACAGGGACAATGCACAGGGACAATGCACAGGGACAATGCACAGGGACAATGCACAGGGACAATGCACAGGGACAATGCACAGGGACAATGCACAGGGACAATGCACAATCATATAGTGAAAGGACCAGCTATTGCATACAGAAGCAATCAATGCCTGGCTGAGTTGGTGAGAGACTTCTGTATTGCCGGGGTCGCGACAGAGGTCACACGTAGGGAGTTGCAGAAGGGACAGTCTTATCAGGCTCTTCTCAGGTACTAAGATTTGTCTCTGGGGTCATAATGACCTTTAACTGTGTCAGTAATCTGGAGGGTGAGTTGGTGAGGGTTACAGTGTTTCTCAATCTTGCTCCTGGAGACCTAAAGGGGTACATTGTTTTGTTTTGGGAATCAATGGAATGGTATCATACACATCACACATATGGAAACCACATGTTTGACTCCGTTCCAGTGATTCCGTTCCAGCCATTACAATGAGCCTGTCCTCCTATATCTCCTCCCACCAGCGCCCACCGACTGGGTTAGAGAGTAATGATTGTTAACCTCTCGGAGGGGACCATCACAGGAGACGTGAGGGCGACGGGTCTGTAGCGTTTGAGTTCCCATGAAAAGATGGTGGAAACACTCCCTAGAGTTTTCCTCGTCACTGCAACGGATTTCCGAAGATGTCGTTTTGAAAATCAACAGGTGGGGGGGGAACTCTGATAGATGTGCTGGTTTAGATACAGTGCCTTCGGAAGAAACACTGGATGAGGCATGTAATTACAGAAGCATGTCTGTTGTAAATATCTTCTCTGTAATGATGTATGCACTGCACTGACATGCATGATTGTTGACAGCTGTGTAGAGTTGAGGCTGCTGTGGTGCGCTGTGTGCAGTAGACTATTTAATTGCCTTGACAGCTGTGTAGAGTTGAGGCTGCTGTGGTGCGCTGTGTGCAGTAGACTATTTAATTGCCTTGACAGCTGTGTAGAGTTGAGGCTGCTGTGGTGCGCTGTGTGCAGTAGACTATTTAATTGCCTTGACAGCTGTGTAGAGTTGAGGCTGCTGTGGTGCGCTGTGTGCAGTAGACTATTTAATTGCCTTGACAGCTGTGTAGAGTTGAGGCTGCTGTGGTGCGCTGTGTGCAGTAGACTATTTAATTGCCTTGACAGCTGTGTAGAGTTGAGGCTGCTGTGGTGCGCTGTGTGCAGTAGACTATTTAATTGCCTTGACAGCTGTGTAGAGTTGAGGCTGCTGTGGTGCGCTGTGTGCAGTAGACTATTTAATTGCCTTGACAGCTGTGTAGAGTTGAGGCTGCTGTGGTGCGCTGTGTGCAGTAGACTATTTAATTGCCTTGACAGCTGTGTAGAGTTGAGGCTGCTGTGGTGCGCTGTGTGCAGTAGACTATTTAATTGCCTTGACAGCTGTGTAGAGTTGAGGCTGCTGTGGTGCGCTGTGTGCAGTAGACTATTTAATTGCCTTGACAGCTGTGTAGAGTTGAGGCTGCTGTGGTGCGCTGTGTGCAGTAGACTATTTAATTGCCTTGACAGCTGTGTAGAGTTGAGGCTGCTGTGGTGCGCTGTGTGCAGTAGACTATTTAATTGCCTTGACAGCTGTGTAGAGTTGAGGCTGCTGTGGTGCGCTGTGTGCAGTAGACTATTTAATTGCCTTGACAGCTGTGTAGAGTTGAGGCTGCTGTGGTGCGCTGTGTGCAGTAGACTATTTAATTGCCTTGACAGCTGTGTAGAGTTGAGGCTGCTGTGGTGCGCTGTGTGCAGTAGACTATTTAATTGCCTTGACAGCTGTGTAGAGTTGAGGCTGCTGTGGTGCGCTGTGTGCAGTAGACTATTTAATTGCCTTGACAGCTGTGTAGAGTTGAGGCTGCTGTGGTGCGCTGTGTGCAGTAGACTATTTAATTGCCTTGACAGCTGTGTAGAGTTGAGGCTGCTGTGGTGCGCTGTGTGCAGTAGACTATTTAATTGCCTTGACAGCTGTGTAGAGTTGAGGCTGCTGTGGTGCGCTGTGTGCAGTAGACTATTTAATTGCCTTGACAGCTGTGTAGAGTTGAGGCTGCTGTGGTGCGCTGTGTGCAGTAGACTATTTAATTGCCTTGACAGCTGTGTAGAGTTGAGGCTGCTGTGGTGCGCTGTGTGCAGTAGACTATTTAATTGCCTTGACAGCTGTGTAGAGTTGAGGCTGCTGTGGTGCGCTGTGTGCAGTAGACTATTTAATTGCCTTGACAGCTGTGTAGAGTTGAGGCTGCTGTGGTGCGCTGTGTGCAGTAGACTATTTAATTGCCTTGACAGCTGTGTAGAGTTGAGGCTGCTGTGGTGCGCTGTGTGCAGTAGACTATTTAATTGCCTTGACAGCTGTGTAGAGTTGAGGCTGCTGTGGTGCGCTGTGTGCAGTAGACTATTTAATTGCCTTCTTCTGAACATGATCAACAATCATGCATGTCATTACAGAGAAGATATTTAAAAAACAGGAGCAGAGGAAAGGTCCATCCTGAGTGATAAAGTCTCTGAAGGACAGCTTCAGAGACTTTATCACTCGGGATGGACCTTTCCTCTGCTCCTGTTTTTACTAATAATAGTAATGTGATTAGTGAAACATCACCCTATTATACCCTAGAACAATAGTGTATTTACCTAGTCGGCTTGTTGTCGTGTGTTGGAGGAATATTCCTCTTGAGTTGCATTCACGTTGCGATATGGAGAGAAATGTATTCTGATGAGCAGTCAAAGCACAACAAATCATAATGAAGGAGAGCAGTTTTTACGAATCTAGAAGCACAACAAATCATAATGAAGGAGAGCAGTTTTTACGAATCTAGAAGCACAACAAATCATAATGAAGGAGAGCAGTTTTTACGGATCTAGAAGCACAACAAATCATAATGAAGGAGAGCAGTTTTTACGGATCTAGAAGCACAACAAATCATAATGAAGGAGAGCAGTTTTTACGGATCTAGAAGCACAAGCATTTCGCTACACTCGCAATAATATCTGCTATCCACGTGTGTGACCAATACAATTTGATCTGCAATGTATGTGAGGCCTTTGAGACATCATACTAGATATGTTGACTTGCTGGTCAAGGGACATGCAAAGTGTTACTTTTTTGAGTCAGAGTCGCTAAGCCTTGTGGGATATTATGTTTTGTCCACCTCTTTAGTGATCAGCCTTTGGATTCCTTGCACCTTGCGTTTGGAAGGATCTACAATGCACTTAAATAGGAGGCATTGGTGTCTCTGGGGCATTTGACAGTTGTTAGGGGACCTTTTTATTGAAGAATGTATTTTTCTGTGATCGTGTTTTGTTTTTCATGTATTTTAATGTGTAGTTTGTATTGTCACCTGGAAAAGAGACCTGTCAGCATTAACTTCCTGTCAAAATAAATGTTTTAGGTGAACGGAGACAAATGATCCGGCTCACAGAAGACTGCCCATCACTACACAACAGAGGGAACGGGGAAATCACCATATTTTATCATATAAATGGAGAAAAAAAAACGTTACTTTTTTGAGTGAATAATAATTAGTCATTATTTATAATAAAATGTGTTAATAATACCAATCAGGAAGTGTCCAATTTTTTGAGATGAACTGAACTGTAGTCTAAACGAGATACACACTGAGCTGTAGTCTAAACGAGATACACACTGAGCTGTAGTCTAAACGAGATACACACTGAGCTGTAGTCTAAACGAGATGCACACTGAGCTGTAGTCTAAACGAGATGCACACTGAGCTGTAGTCTAAACGAGATGCACACTGAGCTGTAGTCTAAACGAGATGCACACTGAGCTGTAGTCTAAACGAGATGCACACTGAGCTGTAGTCTAAACGAGATGCACACTGAAAACGAGATACACACTGAGCTGTAGTCTAAACGAGATACACACTGAGCTGTAGTCTAAACGAGATACACACTGAGCTGTAGTCTAAACGAGATACACACTGAGCTGTAGTCTAAACGAGATACACACTGAGCTGTGGTCTAAACGAGATGCACACTGAGCTGTAGTCTAAACGAGATACACACTGAGCTGTAGTCTAAACGAGATACACACTGAGCTGTAGTCTAAACGAGATACACTGACTGTGCTGTAGTCTAAACGAGACACTGAGCTGTGGTCTAAACGAGATGCACACTGAGCTGTGCACACTGTCTAAACGAGATGCACACTGAGCTGTAGTCTAAACTGTGGTCTAAACGAGATAGCACACTGAGCTGTAAACGTCTGAGCTGTCTAAACGTGAGCTGTAGTCTAAACGAGATACACACTGAGCTGTGGTCTAAACGAGATGCACACTGAGCTGTGGTCTAAACGAGATACACACTGAGCTGTGGTCTAAACGAGATGCACACTGAGCTGTAGTCTAAACGAGATACACACTGAGCTGTGGTCTAAACGAGATACACACTGAGCTGTGGTCTAAACGAGATGCACACTGAGCTGTGGTCTAAACGAGATGCACACTGAGCTGTGGTCTAAACGAGATACACACTGAGCTGTGGTCTAAACGAGATGCACACTGAGCTGTGGTCTAAACGAGATACACACTGAGATGCACACTGTGGTCTAGCTGAGCTGTGGTCTAAAACGCTGAGCTGTGGTCTAAACGAGATGCACACTGAGCTGTGGTCTAAACGAGATACACACTGAGCTGTGGTAAACAGATGCACACTGAGCTGTGGTCTAAACTGAGCTGTGCACACTGAGCTGTGGTCTAGTCTGAGCTGTAGTCTAAAACGAGATGCACACTGAGCTGTGGTCTAAACGAGATACACACTGAGCTGTGGTCTAAACGAGATGCACACTGAGCTGTGGTCTAAACGAGATACACACTGAGCTGTAGTCTAAACACTGAGCTGTGGTCTAAACGAATACACACTGAGCACACTGAGCTGTGGTCACTGAGCTGTAAAACGAGATACACTGAGCTGTAGTCTAAACGAGATGCACACTGAGCTGTGGTCTAAACGAGATACACTGAGCTGTTGTCTAAAAGAGATACACTGAGCTGTTGTCTAAAAGAGATACACTGAGCTGTAGTCTAAACGAGATACACACTGAGCATCAATGCCCCCTACAATAGGGGTTGTTACTGCATCAATGCCCCCCTACAATAGGGGTTGTTACTGCATCAACACCCCTAAACAATACACTGGGACTGTTACTGCATCAATGGGGGCTGTTACTGCATCAATGCCCCCACTACAATGGGGACTGTTACTGCATCAATGCCCCTGTGGTCTACAATAGGGACTGTTACTGCACACTGCTGTATCAATGCCCCTACAATAGGGACTGTTACTGCATCAATGCCCCTACAATAGGGACTGTTACTGCATCAATGCCCCTACAATAGGGACTGTTACTGCATCAATGCCCCTACAATAGGGACTGTTACTGCATCAATGCCCCTACAATAGGGACTGTTACTGCATCAATGCATCAATGCCCCCTACAATACAATCAATGGGACTGTTACTGCATCAATGCCCCTACAATAGGGACTGTTACTGCATCAATGGGGGCTGTTACTGCATCAATGCCCCCTACAATACAATAGGGACTGTTGTTACTGCATCAATGCCCTCTACAATAGGGACTGTTACTGCATCAATGCCCCTACCCCCTACAATAGGGGCTGTTACTGCATCAACACCCCCTACAATAGGGACTGTTACTGCATCAATGCCCCCTACAATAGGGACTGTTACTGCATCAATAGGGACTGTTACTGCATCAATGCCCCCTACAATAGGGATTGTTACTGCATCAATGCCCCCTACAATAGGGACTGTTACTGCATCAATGCCCCCTACAATAGGGACTGTTACTGCATCAATAGGGACTGTTACTGCATCAATGCCCCCTACCCTGCATCAACACCCCTACAATAGGGACTGTTACTGCATCAATGGGGGCTGTTACTGCATCAATGCCCCTACAATAGGGACACTGCATCAATGGGGACTGTTACTGCATCAATGCCCCCCTACAATAGGGACTGTTACTGCATCAATGCCCTCTACAATAGGGACTGTTACTGCATCAACACCCCCTACAATAGGGACTGTTACTGCATCAATGCCCTCTACAATAGGGACTGTTACTGCATCAACACCCCTACAATAGGGACTGTTACTGCATCAATGCCCCCTACAATAGGGGTTGTTACTGCATCAATGCCCCCCTACAATAGGGGTTGTTACTGCATCAACACCCCCTACAATAGGGACTGTTACTGCATCAATGGGGGCTGTTACTGCATCAATGCCCCCTACAATGGGGACTGTTACTGCATCAATGCCCCCTACAATAGGGACTGTTACTGCATCAATGCCCCCTACAATAGGGGCTGTTACTGCATCAATGCCCCCTACAATAGGGACTGTTACTGCATCAATGCCCCCTACAATAGGGACTGTTACTGCATCAATGCCCCCTACAATAGGGGCTGTTACTGCATCAATGCCCCCTACAATAGGGACTGTTACTGCATCAATGCCCCCTACAATAGGGACTGTTACTGCATCAATGGGGGCTGTTACTGCATCAATGCCCCCTACAATAGGGGTTGTTACTGCATCAATGCCCTCTACAATAGGGACTGTTACTGCATCAATGCCCCCTACAATAGGGATTGTTACTGCATCAATGCCCCCTACAATAGGGACTGTTACTGCATCAATAGGGACTGTTACTGCATCAATGCCCCCTACAATAGGGGCTGTTACTGCATCAACACCCCCTACAATAGGGACTGTTACTGCATCAATGCCCCCCTACAATAGGGACTGTTACTGCATCAATGGGGGCTGTTACTGCATCAATGCCCCCTACAATAGGGACTGTTACTGCATCAATGGGGACTGTTACTGCATCAATGCCCCCTACAATAGGGACTGTTACTGCATCAATGCCCCTACAATAGGGACTGTTACTGCATCAACACCCCTACAATAGGGACTGTTACTGCATCAATGCCCCCTACAATAGGGACTGTTACTGCATCAACACCCCCTACAATAGGGACTGTTACTGCATCAACGCCCCCTACAATAGGGGCTGTTACTGCATCAATGCCCCCAACAATAGGGACTGTTACTGCATCAATGCCCCCAACAATAGGGACTGTTACTGCATCAATAGGGACTGTTACTGCATCAATAGGGACTGTTACTGCATCAACGCCCCCTACAATAGGGACTGTTACTGCATCAATGCCCCCTACAATAGGGACTGTTACTGCATCAACACCCCTACAATAGGGACTGTTACTGCATCAACACCCCTACAATAGGGACTGTTACTGCATCAACACCCCTACAATAGGGACTGTTACTGCATCAATGCCCCCAACAATAGGGACTGTTACTGCATCAATGCCCTCTACAATAGGGACTGTTACTGCATCAACACCCCCTACAATAGGGACACTCAATGCCCCTACAATAGGGACTGTTACTGCATCAATGCCCCTACAATACGGACTGTTACTGCATCAACACCCCCTACAATAGGGACTGTTACTGCATCAACACCCCCTACAATAAGGACTGTTACTGCATCAATAGGGACTGTTACTGCATCAATGCCCCCTACAATAGGGGCTGTTACTGCATCAACACCCCCTACAATAGGGACTGTTACTGCATCAACACCCCCTACAATAGGGACTGTTACTGCATCAATGCCCCAAACAATAGGGACTGTTACTGCATCAATGCCCTCTACAATAGGGGCTGGTACTGCATCAATGGGGGCTGTTACTGCATCAATGGGGGCTGTTACTGCATCAATGCCCCCTACAATAGGGACTGTTACTGCATCAATGCCCTCTACAATAGGGGCTGTTACTGCATCAATGCCCCCCTACAATAGGGACTGTTACTGCATCAATGCCCCCTACAATAGGGACTGTTACTGCATCAATGGGGGCTGTTACTGCATCAATGCCCCCTACAATAGGGACTGTTACTGCATCAATGGGGACTGTTACTGCATCAATGCCCCCCTACAATAGGGACTGTTACTGCATCAATGCCCTCTACAATAGGGACTGTTACTGCATCAACACCCCCTACAATAGGGACTGTTACTGCATCAATGCCCTCTACAATAGGGACTGTTACTGCATCAACACCCCCTACAATAGGGACTGTTACTGCATCAACGCCCCCTACAATAGGGGCTGTTACTGCATCAATGCCCCCAACAATAGGGACTGTTACTGCATCAATGCCCCAACAATAGGGACTGTTACTGCATCAATAGGGACTGTTACTGCATCAATAGGGACTGTTACTGCATCAACGCCCCCTACAATAGGGACTGTTACTGCATCAATGCCCCCTACAATAGGGACTGTTACTGCATCAACACCCCCTACAATAGGGACTGTTACTGCATCAACACCCCCTACAATAGGGACTGTTACTGCATCAATGCCCCCAACAATAGGGACTGTTACTGCATCAATGCCCTCTACAATAGGGGCTGGTACTGCATCAACACCCCCTACAATAGGGGTTGTTACTGCATCAATGCCCCTACAATAGGGACTGTTACTGCATCAATGCCCCTACAATACGGACTGTTACTGCATCAACACCCCCTACAATAGGGACTGTTACTGCATCAACACCCCCTACAATAAGGACTGTTACTGCATCAATAGGGACTGTTACTGCATCAATGCCCTCTACAATAGGGGCTGTTACTGCATCAACACCCCCTACAATAGGGACTGTTACTGCATCAACACCCCCTACAATAGGGACTGTTACTGCATCAATGCCCCAAACAATAGGGACTGTTACTGCATCAATGCCCTCTACAATAGGGACTGTTACTGCATCAATAGGAACTGTTACTGCATCAATGGGGGCTGTTACTGCATCAATGCCCCCTACAATAGGGGCTGTTACTGCATCAATGCCCCCCTACAATAGGGACTGTTACTGCATCAATGCCCCCTACAATAGGGACTGTTACTGCATCAATGGGGGCTGTTACTGCATCAATGCCCCCTACAATAGGGGCTGTTACTGCATCAATGCCCCCTACAATAGGGACTGTTACTGCATCAACGCCCCCTACAATAGGGGCTGTTACTGCATCAACACCCCCTACAATAGGGACTGTTACTGCATCAATGCCCCCTACAATAGGGACTGTTACTGCATCAATAGGGACTGTTACTGCATCAATGCCCCCTACAATAGGGATTGTTACTGCATCAATGCCCCCTACAATAGGGACTGTTACTGCATCAATAGGGACTGTTACTGCATCAATGCCCCCTACAATAGGGACTGTTACTGCATCAATGCCCTCTACAATAGGGACTGTTACTGCATCAACACCCCCTACAATAGGGACTGTTACTGCATCAATGGGGGCTGTTACTGCATCAATGCCCCCTACAATAGGGACTGTTACTGCATCAATGGGGGCTGTTACTGCATCAATGCCCCCTACAATAGGGACTGTTACTGCATCAATGGGGACTGTTACTGCATCAATGCCCCCCTACAATAGGGACTGTTACTGCATCAATGCCCTCTACAATAGGGACTGTTACTGCATCAACACCCCCTACAATAGGGACTGTTACTGCATCAATGCCCTCTACAATAGGGACTGTTACTGCATCAACACCCCCTACAATAGGGACTGTTACTGCATCAACGCCCCCTACAATAGGGGCTGTTACTGCATCAATGCCCCCAACAATAGGGACTGTTACTGCATCAATGCCCCCAACAATAGGGACTGTTACTGCATCAATAGGGACTGTTACTGCATCAATAGGGACTGTTACTGCATCAACGCCCCCTACAATAGGGACTGTTACTGCATCAATGCCCCCTACAATAGGGACTGTTACTGCATCAACACCCCCTACAATAGGGACTGTTACTGCATCAACACCCCCTACAATAGGGACTGTTACTGCATCAATGCCCCCAACAATAGGGACTGTTACTGCATCAATGCCCTCTACAATAGGGGCTGGTACTGCATCAACACCCCCTACAATAGGGGTTGTTACTGCATCAATGCCCTCTACAATAGGGACTGTTACTGCATCAATGCCCCCTACAATACGGACTGTTACTGCATCAACACCCCCTACAATAGGGACTGTTACTGCATCAACACCCCCTACAATAAGGACTGTTACTGCATCAATAGGGACTGTTACTGCATCAATGCCCTCTACAATAGGGGCTGTTACTGCATCAACACCCCCTACAATAGGGACTGTTACTGCATCAACACCCCCTACAATAGGGACTGTTACTGCATCAATGCCCCAAACAATAGGGACTGTTACTGCATCAATGCCCTCTACAATAGGGACTGTTACTGCATCAATAGGAACTGTTACTGCATCAATGCCCCCTACAATAGGGACTGTTACTGCATCAATGCCCCCTACAATAGGGACTGTTACTGCATCAATGCCCCCTACAATAGGGACTGTTACTGCATCAATAGGGACTGTTACTGCATCAATGCCCCCTACAATAGGGGCTGTTACTGCATCAACACCCCCTACAATAGGGACTGTTACTGCATCAATGGGGGCTGTTACTGCATCAATGCCCCCTACAATAGGGACTGTTACTGCATCAATAGGGACTGTTACTGCATCAATGCCCCCTACAATAGGGACTGTTACTGCATCAATGCCCCCCTACAATAGGGACTGTTACTGCATCAATGCCCCCTACAATAGGGACTGTTACTGCATCAACACCCCCTACAATAGGGACTGTTACTGCATCAATGCCCTCTACAATAGGGACTGTTACTGCATCAACACCCCCTACAATAGAGACTGTTACTGCATCAACGCCCCCTACAATAGGGACTGTTACTGCATCAACGCCCCCTACAATAGGGACTGATACTGCATCAATGCCCTCTACAATAGGGACTGTTACTGCATCAATGCCCCCTACAATAGGGGCTGGTACTGCATCAACGCCCCCTACAATAGGGACTGTTACTGCATCAACACCCCCTACAATAGGGGCTGTTACTGCATCAATGCCCCCCTACAATAGGGACTGTTACTGCATCAATGGGGACTGTTACTGCATCAATGCCCCCTACAATAGGGACTGTTACTGCATCAATGCCCCCTACAATAGGGACTGTTACTGCATCAACGCCCCCTACAATAGGGACTGTTACTGCATCAATAGGGACTGTTACTGCATCAACGCCCCCTACAATAGGGACTGTTACTGCATCAATGCCCTCTACAATAGGGACTGTTACTGCATCAATGCCCCCAACAATAGGGACTGTTACTGCATCAATAGGGACTGTTACTGCATCAATGCCCCCTACAATAGGGACTGTTACTGCATCAACGCCCCCTACAATAGGGACTGTTACTGCATCAATGCCCCCTACAATAGGGACTGTTACTGCATCAACACCCCCTACAATAGGGGCTGTTACTGCATCAATGCCCTCTACAATAGGGACTGTTACTGCATCAACGCCCCCTACAATAGGGACTGTTACTGCATCAACGCCCCCTACAATAGGGACTGTTACTGCATCAATGCCCTCTACAATAGGGACTGTTACTGCATCAATGCCCCCAACAATAGGGACTGTTACTGCATCAATAGGGACTGTTACTGCATCAATGCCCTCTACAATAGGGACTGTTACTGCATCAACGCCCCCTACAATAGGGACTGTTACTGCATCAACGCCCCCTACAATAGGGACTGTTACTGCATCAATGCCCCCTACAATAGGGGCTGTTACTGCATCAATGCCCTCTACAATAGGGACTGTTACTGCATCAATGCCCCCTACAATAGGGGCTGGTACTGCATCAACACCCCCTACAATAGGGACTGTTACTGCATCAACGCCCCCTACAATAGGGACTGTTACTGCATCAACACCCCCTACAATAGGGGCTGTTACTGCATCAATGCCCCCCTACAATAGGGACTGTTACTGCATCAATGGGGACTGTTACTGCATCAATGGCCCCTACAATAGGGACTGTTACTGCATCAATGCCCCCTACAATAGGGACTGTTACTGCATCAACGCCCCCTACAATAGGGACTGTTACTGCATCAATAGGGACTGTTACTGCATCAATAGGGACTGTTACTGCATCAACGCCCCCTACAATAGGGACTGTTACTGCATCAATGCCCCTAGGGGGCTGTTATCAATGCCCTCTCAATAGGGACTGTTACTGCATCAATGCCCCCTACAATAGGGACTGTTATCAACACCCCTACATCAATCAACCCCTACAATAGGGGCTGTTACTGCATCAATGCCCCCCTACAATAGGGACTGTTACTGCATCAATGGGGACTGTTACTGCATCAATGGCCCCTACAATAGGGACTGTTACTGCATCAATGCCCCCTACAATAGGGACTGTTACTGCATCAACGCCCCCTACAATAGGGACTGTTACTGCATCAATAGGGACTGTTACTGCATCAATAGGGACTGTTACTGCATCAACGCCCCCTACAATAGGGACTGTTACTGCATCAATGCCCCCTACAATAGGGACTGTTACTGCATCAACACCCCCTACAATAGGGGCTGTTACTGCATCAATGCCCTCTACAATAGGGACTGTTACTGCATCAATGCCCCCTTCAATAGGGGCTGGTACTGCATCAACACCCCCTACAATAGGGACTGTTACTGCATCAACGCCCCCTACAATAGGGGCTGGTACTGCATCAACACCCTCTACAATAGGGACTGTTACTGCATCAATGCCCCCTACAATAGGGGCTGGTACTGCATCAACACCCCCTACAATAGGGACTGTTACTGCATCAATGGGGGCTGTTACTGCATCAATGCCCTCTACAATAGGGGCTGTTACTGCATCAACGCCCCCTACAATAGGGGCTGTTACTGCATCAACGCCCCCTACAATAGGGGCTGTTACTGCATCAACGCCCCCTACAATAGGGACTGTTACTGCATCAATGCCCCCTACAATAGGGACTGTTACTGCATCAATGCCCCCTACAATAGGGACTGTTACTGCATCAATGCCCTCTACAATAGGGACTGTTACTGCATCAATACCCTCTACAATAGGGACTGTTACTGCATCAATACCCTCTACAATAGGGACTGTTACTGCATCAATGCCCCCTACAATAGGGACTGTTACTGCATCAATGCCCCCCTACAATAGGGACTGTTACTGCATCAATGCCCTCTACAATAGGGACTGTTACTGCATCAATACCCTCTACAATAGGGACTGTTACTGCATCAATACCCTCTACAATAGGGACTGTTACTGCATCAATGCCCCCTACAATAGGGACTGTTACTGCATCAATAGGACGCCCTGGAGATTTTGTAACATTCTTTTGTAATTTCTGCAAAGTATAGAAAGTAACAATTTCAGGGTGTTGAACAGCCCAAAAGTGGTGTTATTTTTTGGTGATCTGACCAGAACATAAATACCCATCTAGGACAGTAAATATAGTATTCTGAAATTGGGAAGTGGGGTCACTTCTGAGTTTCTTGTAAAAGGTGTTGTCAAGCAGCTGTCTATGACACTCATTTACATAAACTGTCCTATCCATGAGTACAACCGACCGACTGACTATCGGATTGTAAATCGAGCAAAGCTTGTTTATCATCCGGAGGTAAATGATGGTAAGAGATGTCCTCCTGTTTGTTCTCCTGTAGATTAACACCAAAGAGATTGTGATTGGCTGGCGGTAGAAAATACCTCTTACTTCTAAAAGGAGTCTGAGTATGTGCAGATGCAACAGATGTATATGTGCTCTCCATGCGTTGTGTTTTCTCAAAATAAATCACTTCGGCCAGTGGTCCCAGTTGAGCATAATTTATTTCTGCTGTTGTTAAATGGGAAACAGCATGTTAGTTGTGCAGGACTTAATGATGTTGATGGCTGTCGACGGCATTAATCTGTAGCATGAAGACAACTGTGTTAACAGTGGGCTTATGTGACCATTACATCGGTGTATGCTAGCTAACACACTTATTTACAGTAATCATATGCCAAAGCACATCCCAGAGAGCCCCTCAATCCCTAACAGGTACCATATACCCACACATGTATAAATCAGTAACGTACAGCTAACTTGTACACATTGTAAAATAGAAAACAGTATTCAGAGTGTGACCTCCCCATTGCATCACATTTTCATACTGGGGAGACCTGACCTTCGATCTGCCCCTATCTGCAAGCGGGGCCAATCACAACACACCTATTGTCATCAGAGTTGAACTAACCAATAAGAATGCTTGAACATTAAATACACATTTCTTTACAGGCAAGTGGAAACATAACCAACCCTGTTACACAGGTGAGAAACCAACATGTTCAGCTGAAATATCATGATTTGGGGATCTTAAATATTCCCTTAAACGGATGTTTCTAAATAAATAAAAAACGTAACTTAGACATGTCTATCTTGTGGGATTCTGTATTTTACATTATAGCCATTACCATATATATATGATTAAATATTATCTGATGTTGGCTGTGTGAAGTATCTTAGACATGTCAATCTTCACATCGAAATCGTTGCACTGAGTTGTAGACACAAAATATAAGCCATTACAGGCTGTTGCTGAGTAATGGTGTGAGAGCACGAGTTATTGGTTTCCCGGCCTGTAAAATAGTAAAAATAGCACGTGGGTAAACACCCCTAACGCAGTACCGACCGCTGGGTGTTGACCAATCATATCGAGTGGTTCCCATGACGAATTTGACGCTATGCGACATTCTTCAGCAGAGAGGGAGGAGGGACAGACTGCATTATACCAAGGAGACTCCCTGCTACAGACAGGAGAGGAGACGATGAAACAGTGGCCTCTTTTTCACCTGACTCCTTGCCGAGTTGTATGAACTAGATCCGTGCACTTTGACTCATTAAAACTGTCTTTTGTTACAACTGAAATCCACTCTGTCCAGCGTCCATGATTTGGTTCCCGGCCTGTAAACGTGGGCTTCCGAACGCAAGTATCGAGTGGGGAAATTCTTCAGCAGAGGGAAGGGCTGGTCGACTGCATTATACCAAGGATACAGACAGGGGGAGACTGACTATACGACCGTGTGTTTGCTGCAGCTCAGCGGTTTCAGGTCAATGTATCCTGTCACGCTGATATGTTGACATGATCCTATAGTTCTACATGACTTCTGTCTTTAACCGGACAATATGAGGATTTATTCCGTCTGCATGTTGTGTTTACTAATTATTATATCATCAACAGCAAGTGACACAGGCGGTAAGTACGTTTTCTAGCTAGTGATAATGTGGGTTTTGCAGTTGTAACGTTACTTTCTACAACACAGGATCTGTAGAGTGGAACCGGGTTGGGTCAAACAACGAATACCAAGTCGTATAGCGGCAGAGTAAGATACCAGGTAAAGAGTGGGACATTTAGTTACGTTTTTCTCTCACCACGTTTATTCCGGAAAATGTCTGTCCTCACTCTGATAGTTATGGACAAACATGAATAAAGGTACGTGGTGAGTTGATGCCTATTCGTCAACTAGTTGAATTGATCGTGATACTTGTTTGAATGTTAAATTACGAGACGGAGGCGTTGACGCGAGTAACCAGTCTTGTTCAGTACGTTACAATCTGGGCATCAATTCAATTCAAGGGCTTTATTGGTATGGGAAACATGTGTTAACATTGCCAAACCAAGTGAGGTAGATAATATATATAAAGTGAAATAAACAATACAAATTAACAGTAAACATTACACATAGAGAAGTTTCAAAACAATAAAGACATTACAAATGTCATATTATATATATATATGTGTGTTTTAACGATATATATACATTGCCTTGCGAAAGTATTCGGCCCCCTTGAAGATATAAAACTGTATTTTTTTGTGAAGAATCAACAACAAGTGGGACACAATCATGAAGTGGAACGATCATGGGCCTCTTGGCTGCATCTCTGATCAGTCTTCTCCTTGTATGAGCTGAAAGTTTAGAGGGACGGGTAGATTTGCAGTGGTCTGATACTCCTTCCATTTCAATATTATCGCTTGCTCCTTGGGATGTTTAAAGCTTGGGAAATCTTTTTGTATCCAAATCGGGCTTTAAACTTCTTCACAACAGTATCTCGGACCTGCCTGGTGTGTTCCTTGTTCTTCATGATGCTCTCTGCGCTTTTAACGGACCTCTGAGACTATCACAGTGCAGGTGCATTTATACGGAGACTTGATTACACACAGGTGGATTGTATTTATCATCATTAGTCATTTAGGTCAACATTGGATCATTCAGAGATCCTCACTGAACTTCTGGAGAGAGTTTGCTGCACTGAAAGTAAAGGGGCTGAATAATTTTGCACGCCCAATTTTTCAGTTTTTGATTTGTTAAAAAAGTTTGAAATATCCAATAAATGTCGTTCCACTTCATGATTGTGTCCCACTTGTTGTTGATTCTTCACAAAAAAATACAGTTTTATATCTTTATGTTTGAAGCCTGAAATGTGGCAAAAGGTCGCAAAGTTCAAGGGGGCCGAATACTTTCGCAAGGCACTGTATATACAGTGTTTTAACAATGTATGTATGTATGTATATATATATATACAGTGTTTTAACAGTGTTACAGTGTTATATATATATACATTGTTAAAACACACATATATATATATATATAATATGACATTTGTAATGTCTTTATTGTTTTATATATATATATATATATATATACAGTGTTTTAACAATGTACAAATGGTTAAAGGACACAAGATAAAATAAATAAACATAAATATGGGTTGTATTTACAATGGTGTGTGTTCTTCGCTGGTTGCCCTTTTCTCGTGGCAACAGGTCACAAATCTTGCTGCTGTGATGGAAAAACGGTGGTATTTCACCCAGTAGATATGGGAGTTTATCAAAATTGGATTTGTTTTCGAATTCTTTGTGGATCTGTGTAATCTGAGGGAAATATGTCTCTCTAATATGGTCATACATTGGGCAGGAGGTTAGGAAGTGCAGCTCAGTTTCCACCTCATTTTATGGGCAGTGAGCACATAGCCTGTCTTCTCTTGAGAGCCATGTCTGCCTACGGCGGCCTTTCTCAATAGCAAGGCTATGCTCACTGAGTCTGTACATAGTCAAAGCTTTCCTTAATTTTGGGTCAGTCACAGTGGTCAGGTATTCTGCCGCTGTGTACTCTCTGTGTAGGGCCAAATAGCATTCTAGTTTGCTCTGTTTTTTTGTTAATTCTTTCCAATGCAGAAGCCTGGGTTTGGTCTCACTTCCTGATTGGTATTATATTACTAAAAGGTCCAGAAGCCTGGGGTTGGTCTCACTTCCTGATTGGTATTATATTACTAAAAGGTCCAGAAGCCTGGGGTTGGTCTCACTTCCTGATTGGTATTATATTACTAAAAGGTCCAGAAGCCTGGGGTTGGTCTCACTTCCTGATTGGTATTATATTACTAAAAGGTCCAGAAGCCTGGGGTTGGTCTCACTTCCTGATTGCTATTATATTATTAAAAGGTCCTGAAGCCTGGGGTTGGTCTCACTTCCTGATTGGTATTATATTATTAAAAGGTCCAGAAGCCTGGGGTTGGTCTCACTTCCTGATTGGTATTATATTACTAAAAGGTCCAGAAGCCTGGGGTTGGTCTCACTTCCTGATTGCTATTATATTATTAAAAGGTCCAGAAGCCTGGGGTTGGTCCATCTGCATTTATCCCACTGGACACTTCCTGATTGGTATTAACAGATTATAAATAATGACTAGTTATTATTCACTCTAAAATGAGATGTTCTCACTTATATGATACAATCTGGTCATTTTCCCGTTCTCTCTGTTGTGTAGTGATGGTCATTCAGTCTTCTGTGAGCCGGATCCTTTGTCTCGGTTCACCTAAAAAGAGACGTTCATTCGGCTCCCGAACGGCTGTTCGTTCAGTATGGTTTAGAAATGGAAAAAACATGACAAAAGTATATACAAATTCTAAAACGTTGACTACCATTATGTCAGATGGTGAAATGAAACATTTTTTTTTTACCTGACCAAATTATTAGATGGCCTGCAACAACAAACATGGCCTGAAATAGCTGATCCTTTCACTATATGATGTGTATTGAGACATTTACACACAGAAAGGAAATGTGTGGACCAGAATGTGGCGCTCTTCTCTCCTCTCTAAACTGTTCTTGCACTGAGGAAATACCATCAGAGAATTTTAAAAAAATGAATTCATACAAATCATTGAACCAAAAGGAACCTTTCAATCACATTTTATTTCACCTTTATTTTGAGTCATGCTGAGACAAAGGTCTCTTTTCCAGGTGAGCCCTGTACAGCACCACAATACAATAAACACATGACACCTTCAGATAAATATAATTATACACTACAATACACGAACATATAAAACAGACAGGCTTCAGAGTGGCTCAGTGGTCTAAGACACTGCATCTCAGAACAAGAGGTGTCACTACAGTACCTGGTTCGAATCCAGGCTGTATCACATCCGGCTGTGCTTGAGAGTCCCATAAGAATTTGTTCTTAGCGGGCTTGACTAGTTAAATAAAAGTAACAATTAAAAAAACAATAAAGAGCTAGTGCATTGTTGAATATTCCAAACGTAAAGAAACCAAAGGCTGATTTACCTAAATCTCTAGACCCCAAATGAAATATCTAAAACAGTGTCATACTTGAGTAAAATTAAAGATGCATTTTAATAGAAAATTACTCAATAAAATACTTACTTGAGTAAAAGTCTAAAAGTATTTGGTTTTAAATACTTTTTTTTTTTTTTAAGTATCAAAAGTAAAAATAAGAATGTAACGAGAATGTGACTTGGGTGTCACGGAAAATGTATGGAGTAAAAAGTGCATTATTTTCATTAGGAATGAAGTGGAGTAAAAGTAAACGTTGTCAAATATAAATAGTAATATAAACATAAATAGTACAGAAAAACTAGGCGCTAATACATCCAGTGTTTATATGCCAGTAATTAATGTATGGGTACTATCCATACTGCTTATCCTGTTTATCTATCCCCTTGGCATAGTTCTGGGTACAGAACAGTATTCAGGCCTTCCATTGGTGGTTGTGTCTAAGATGGCTACCAGGCGATCATTCTTACACAACCAGTATGGCCGATCGGGGAAGTCATCACACCCGGTCACTTCCTCATACGAACCTCTACCAAGATGGCTGTCTGTTTACATATTAGCATTGTTAGCCACACAGCATGCTAACTCGCTACCACTAATGGTGCTGGTTTTATTATTGCTATATATTCAGCCTGCTAGCCTAGCGTGCTAAGTTATTACCTTTGCTAGCTGTATATATTGTGTGCTAAGTTTATCATATAAGCCCATAGCGAACACCTTACTACATAGAGCCATGGGGCGGCAGAGAAAAGCGTTGGGCCAGTAAACGAAAGGTTGCTGGATCGAATCCCCCAGCTGCATTCAGAAAGTATTTACAACCTTATTCTAAAATGGATTAAATACTCTTTTTTTTTCAATCTACACACAATTCCCCATAATGACAAAGCAAAAACAGGTTTTAGACATTTTTTGCAAAAAAAAAAAATCATATTTACAGTATTCAGACCCTTTACTCAGTACTTCATTGAAGCACCTTTGGCAGCGTTTACAGACTTGAGTCTTCCTGGGTGTGACGCTACAATCTTGGCACACCTGTATTTGGGGAGTTTCTCCCATTCTTCTCTAGTCTACGTTTAAGGTAATAGATAAGAGCACCTGGTGATTTTGGCAGTGCCCCTCCAACAAGATGAAAAGTCTGCCAATGTCCCCTTGAGCAAGGCACTTAACCCGAATTGTTCCTGTAAATTGCTCTGGATAAGAGCGTCTCCTAAATTTACTCAAATGTAAATATATGCATATTCCTATGTAGTCATAGTTAAGGTCCTTGTAACTCCAGGATAGTGGGTTTGATTCCTGGGACCATCCAAACATGTCTGTTAAATGGCATATAGAACTATTATTATAGATCATTTCACATCATCTAAACCAATGACAGACTGGGATTCACTGGTCTCATCTTCCTCATTCTTCGTCGTCTCCTTGTTCTTCATTACTGACGTCCACGGTTCCTGTTTAAACGGGAGACAGGATTAGAACAGAACTGTCTAATAGAACCTCACATGATCAGTCAACTAACAGAACTGTCTAATAGCACCTCACATGATCAGTCAACTAACAGAACTGTCTAATAGAACCTCACATGATCAGTCAACTAACAGAACTGTCTAATAGAATCTCACATGAACACAGTCAACTAACAGAACTGTCTAATAGAACCTCACATGATCAGTCAACTAACAGAACTGTCTAATAGAACCTCACATGAACACAGTCAACTAACAGAACTGTCTAATAGCACCTCACATGAACACAGTCAACTAACAGAACTGTCTAATAGAACCTCACATGATCAGTGGTCCCCTATTGGCCGTGTAGACCAGTGGTGCCCTATTGGCCGTGTAGACCAGTGGTCCCCTATAGACCAGTGGTCCCCTATAGACCAGTGGTCACCTATTGACCGTGTAGACCAGTGGTCACCTATTGACCGTGTAGACCAGTGGTCCCCTATTGACCGTGTAGACCAGGTGTCCCCTATTGACCGTGTAGACCAGTGGTCCCCTATTGACCGTGTAGACCACTGGTCCCCTATAGACCGTGTAGACCAGTGGTCCCCTATAGACCAGTGGTCCCCTATTGACCGTGTAGACCAGTGGTCCCCTATTGACCGTGTAGAACAGTGGTCCCCTATTGACCGTGTAGACCAGTGGTCCCCTATAGACAGTGTAGACCAGTGGTCCCCTATAGACCAGTGGTCCCCTATAGACCGTGTCGACCAGTGGTCCCCTATAGACCGTGTAGACCAGTGGTCCCCTATTGACCGTGTAGACCAGTGGTCCCCTATTGACCAGTGGTCCCCTATTGACCGTGTAGACCAGTGGTCCCCTATTGACCAGTGGTCCCCTATTGACCGTGTAGACCAGTGGTCCCCTATAGACCGTGTAGACCAGTGGTCCCCTATAGACCGTGTAGACCAGTGGTCCCCTATTGACCGTGTAGACCAGTGGTCCCCTATAGACCGTGTAGACCAGTGGTCCCCTATAGACCGTGTAGACCAGTGGCCCCCTATAGACCAGTGGTCCCCTATTGACCGTGTAGACCAGTGGTCCCCTATTGACCAGTGGCCCCCTATAGACCAGTGGTCACCTATTGACCGTGTAGACCAGTGGTCCCCTATTGACCAGTGGTCCCCTATAGACCATGTAGACCAGTGGTCCCCTATAGACCGTGTAGACCAGTGGTCCCCTATAGATCAGTGGTCCCCTATTGACCGTGTAGACCAGTGGTCCCCTATAGACCGTGTAGACCAGTGGTCCCCTATAGACCGTGTAGACCAGTGGTCCCCTATAGACCGTGTAGACCAGTGGTCCCCTATAGACCGTGTAGACCAGTGGTCCCCTATAGACCGTGTAGACCAGTGGTCCCCTATAGACCGTGTAGACCAGTGGTCCCCTATAGACCAGTGGTCCCCTATAGACCAGTGGTCCCCTATTGACCGTGTAGACCAGTGGTCCCCTATAGACCAGTGGTCCCCTATAGACCGTGTAGACCAGTGGTCCCCTATAGACCGTGTAGACCAGTGGTCCCCTATAGACCGTGTAGACCAGTGGTCCCCTATAGACCGTGTAGACCAGTGGTCCCCTATAGACCGTGTAGACCAGTGGTCCCCTATAGACCGTGTAGACCAGTGGTCCCCTATTGACCGTGTAGACCAGTGGTCCCCTATTGACCGTGTAGACCAGTGGTCCCCTATTGACCGTGTAGACCAGTGCTCCCCTGTAGACCAGTGGTCCCCTGTAGACCAGTGGTCCCCTGTAGACCAGTGGTCCCCTGTAGACCAGTGGTCCCATATAGACCAGTGGTCCCGTGTAGACCAGTGGTCCCATGTAGACCAGTGGTCCCCTATAGACCGTGTAGACCAGTGGTCCCCTATAGACCGTGTAGACCAGTGGTCCCCTATAGACTGTGTAGACCAGTGGTCCCCTATAGACCGTGTAGACCAGTGGCCCCCTATAGACCAGTGGTCCCCTATTGACCGTGTAGACCAGTGGTCCCCTATTGACCAGTGGCCCCCTATAGACCAGTGGCCCCCTATAGACCGTGTAGACCAGTGGTCCCCTATTGACCAGTGGTCCCCTATTGACCAGTGGTCCCCTATAGACCGTGTAGACCAGTGGTCCCCTATAGACCGTGTAGACCAGTGGTCCCCTATAGACCAGTGGTCCCCTATTGACCGTGTAGACCAGTGGTCCCCTATAGACCGTGTAGACCAGTGGTCCCCTATAGACCAGTGGTCCCCTATAGACCGTGTAGACCAGTGGTCCCCTATAGACCGTGTAGACCAGTGGTCCCCTATAGACCGTGTAGACCAGTGGTCCCCTATAGACCGTGTAGACCAGTGGTCCCCTATAGACCAGTGGTCCCCTATTGACCGTGTAGACCAGTGGTCCCCTATAGACCAGTGGTCCCCTATAGACCGTGTAGACCAGTGGTCCCCTATAGACCGTGTAGACCAGTGGTCCCCTATAGACCGTGTAGACCAGTGGTCCCCTATAGACCGTGTAGACCAGTGGTCCCCTATTGACCGTGTAGACCAGTGGTCCCCTATAGACCGTGTAGACCAGTGGTCCCCTATAGACCGTGTAGACCAGTGGCCCCCTATAGACCAGTGGTCCCCTATTGACCGTGTAGACCAGTGGTCCCCTATTGACCAGTGGCCCCCTATAGACCAGTGGTCACCTATTGACCGTGTAGACCAGTGGTCCCCTATTGACCAGTGGTCCCCTATAGACCAGTGGTCACCTATAGACCGTGTAGACCAGTGGTCCCCTATAGACCGTGTAGACCAGTGGTCCCCTATAGACCAGTGGTCCCCTATTGACCGTGTAGACCAGTGGTCCCCTATAGACCGTGTAGACCAGTGGTCCCCTATAGACCGTGTAGACCAGTGGTCCCCTATAGACCGTGTAGACCAGTGGTCCCCTATAGACCGTGTAGACCAGTGGTCCCCTATAGACCGTGTAGACCAGTGGTCCCCTATAGACCGTGTAGACCAGTGGTCCCCTATAGACCGTGTAGACCAGTGGTCCCCTATTGACCGTGTAGACCAGTGGTCCCCTATTGACCGTGTAGACCAGTGGTCCCCTATTGACCGTGTAGACCAGTGGTCCCCTATAGACCGTGTAGACCAGTGGTCCCCTATAGACCGTGTAGACCAGTGGTCCCCTATAGACCGTGTAGACCAGTGGTCCCCTATAGACCGTGTAGACCAGTGGTCCCCTATAGACCGTGTAGACCAGTGGTCCCCTATATACCAGTGGTCCCCTGTAGACCAGTGGTCCCCTATAGACCAGTGGTCCCCTATAGACCGTGTAGACCAGTGGTCCCCTATAGACCGTGTAGACCAGTGGTCCCCTATAGACCGTGTAGACCAGTGGTCCCCTATTGACCGTGTAGACCAGTGGTCCCCTATTGACCGTGTAGACCAGTGGTCCCCTATAGACCAGTGCTCCCCTGTAGACCAGTGGTCCCCTGTAGACCAGTGGTCCCCTGTAGACCAGTGGTCCCCTATAGACCAGTGGTCCCGTGTAGACCAGTGGTCCCCTGTAGACCAGTGGTCCCCTATAGACCGTGTAGACCAGTGGTCCCCTATAGACCGTGTAGACCAGTGGTCCCCTATAGACCGTGTAGACCAGTGGTCCCCTATAGACCGTGTAGACCAGTGGTCCCCTATAGACCGTGTAGACCAGTGGCCCCCTATAGACCAGTGGTCCCCTATTGACCGTGTAGACCAGTGGCCCCCTATAGACCAGTGGTCACCTATTGACCGTGTAGACCAGTGGTCCCCTATTGACCAGTGGTCCCCTATTGACCAGTGGTCCCCTATAGACCGTGTAGACCAGTGGTCCCCTATAGACCGTGTAGACCAGTGGTCCCCTATAGACCAGTGGTCCCCTATTGACCGTGTAGACCAGTGGTCCCCTATAGACCGTGTAGACCAGTGGTCCCCTATAGACCCGTGTAGACCAGTGGTCCCCTATAGACCGTGTAGACCAGTGGTCCCTATAGACCGTGTAGACCAGTGGTCCCCTATAGACCGTGTAGACCAGTGGTCCCCTATAGACCAGTGGTCCCCTATTGACCGTGTAGACCAGTGGTCCCCTATAGACCGTGTAGACCAGTGGTCCCCTATAGACCGTGTAGACCAGTGGTCCCCTATAGACCGTGTAGACCAGTGGTCCCCTATAGACCGTGTAGACCAGTGGTCCCCTATAGACCAGTGGTCCCCTATTGACCGTGTAGACCAGTGGTCCCCTATAGACCGTGTAGACCAGTGGTCCCCTATAGACCGTGTAGACCAGTGGTCCCCTATAGACCGTGTAGACCAGTGGCCCCCTATAGACCAGTGGTCCCCTATTGACCGTGTAGACCAGTGGTCCCCTATTGACCAGTGGCCCCCTATAGACCAGTGGTCACCTATTGACCGTGTAGACCAGTGGTCCCCTATTGACCAGTGGTCCCCTATAGACCGTGTAGACCAGTGGTCCCCTATAGACCGTGTAGACCAGTGGTCCCCTATAGACCAGTGGTCCCCTATAGACCGTGTAGACCAGTGGTCCCCTATAGACCGTGTAGACCAGTGGTCCCCTATAGACCGTGTAGACCAGTGGTCCCCTATAGACCGTGTAGACCAGTGGTCCCCTATAGACCGTGTAGACCAGTGGTCCCCTATAGACCGTGTAGACCAGTGGTCCCCTATAGACCGTGTAGACCAGTGGTCACCAACCTTCTGTCAACATCTCTACCACTCAGATTCTCTTTTAAACAGGACTTCAGAAACAAAAGCAACATTAAATTAAAAACAGCGATGAGGTTAGTGCAGTAGGATAATACAGTATCACTGCATATTGGATAAGCTTGAATTGCCCTTCCAATGTTGTTCTTCTCAGCTTTATCCTTGGGTTTTATACAGAAATGTTTGGTGACTAGGAATGGCTTGGAGATGGACCAGTCAATCACGATCGACCGGTTGGTGACCACCGATGTAGACAGACATGACTTTCCTCTCTCTTTAGGTTGATTAATATATTATAACAACTCCACCACAGAACACTACCACACCAGGAAGTAACTCCCATGACTTACTTGATGGTCAATATCCCTTTTCTTATCAACAGGTAGAGACCTCCAGCTCCAACTCCAACTCCAGCTAAATAAACGACAGGAACTGCTACAAGAACTGTCAGCCAGCAGGAATGACACGTCTTAGGAAACATCTGATCTGAAACACAGGAAGTAGAATTATTACAATACCTAATGCTTATTACACATGAAAGGACTTTTAAACAGGATTTACTTAACAGATAGTGCCTTCATTCAAATATCCAAAACTCTCACCTGGAACATGAACCTGTCTCTCCTTCATGTGTTTGATCTCCAACTGTTGAACGCGACAGGTGAAGGTGTTGTTGTCAGAGTTCGGGACGGTGACATGGCTTGTCACAGTGTAGCAGCCTTCACGGTCTCTGGACGTCTCTGTAGGTCCAGCAGCAGGGAGGACACGTCCCTGAGCGTCAAACCACTCCATGACAGGCTCTGGGTAGCAGCCTTCAGCCTCACACCGCAGGACCACCTCATCGCCTTCCATTCCCCCAATGATGATAACTGGTCTGGACACAGCACCTATACAGGTACACAGATATACCGCGGCTTTCAGCCAATCAGCATTCAGGGCTCAAACCACCTAGTTTATAATGTTTGTGATATCAGACCGTATACCACAGCTTTCAGCCAATCAGCATTCAGGGCTCAAACCACCTAGTTTATAATGTTTGTGATATCAGACCGTATACCACAGGTATGACAAAACAGTACTTTTTAACTGTTCTGTTACCTTGGTAACCAGTTTACAACAGCAATAAGGCAACACCGGGTTAGTAGTATATGGCCAATATACCCCGGCTAATGGCTGTATCGTGCATAAGGACAGGCCATAGCCGTGATATATCGGCCATATACCACACACCCCCGGGCCTTATTGCTTAAATATAACACAAGGGTTTGTTGATATTCTTGGACCTTTAAATTAAAAGAGGAACTAACAATAGATCACAGCATTGTACATGGACTTGGGTTAAGGTAAGTATGTAGTCTAACCAATCTACAGTATGTAACTAATACTCATCATGCAATGGATTTGACATTGAACTCACCCCTGATTTCATGAGATCTGTCTCTTAAGGGGGTTTGGATGGTCAGCAGGTGTGTTGACTCACCAACAAGGAGTTGAATGATGGTTTTCTGGTGGTTCAGCAGTGGAATGTAACAGGTGTAGTTTCCAGCATCAGAGAGTTTCACTCTGGTCAACTTTAAACTAGTGTTGCCGTTCTCTAGTTCTTCTGTAAACAGTGACGTCCTTCCGCTGAAGACTGGATTCTGGAGCACAAGATCGTCCTTCTCATCTCTGTAAAGATGGACCTCTTTTGGTTTTAGGTCCGGTCTCTGCCACTCTATTGACTGATGCACAGCACTGACTGTGTGTCTCAGGGTGCAAGGCAGGATGACGTCATCACCAACTAAGGCCACAATGGGTTGAACTGTCCGTGAGAAAAACAGATTACAGATTCATATACTTTGAGACAAAGCAAGACATATGCCTACTGAATGTTGAGCAGGTGGACAGTGACTCCCACAACAGCTAAGGTCATTTGAACCATGAAATGGTCCATGAACATTGACTAACATCAAAACTACAAATGTGAACTTTACTCTCATACACAATTGAATAAAGCGTCTCACTAAATAGTAGGGATCAGTTAGAACAATCGGTTTATTGATGAGTTGATCGGAGGTGTTTGAATCAATCACAGATATGAAAAAGGCTGCATTTCCACAGACAGCTGATCTCTCTTTAGTGAGAGCTTTCACATGATGCTAGGCGACCTCAGGAGACACTTTTAAAAGGTCCAATCTGAATATCAAATCATTTCTGGGTAAATATTAAGTACGTTATTCTGACTGTTTTCACTCCATGTGATCTCATCTCGGTACCTAATGGCAGTCAGGCTACCTCTGGCGAGCACATGGAGGGCTGTGCGGCCCCCCAAAGAAATGCCACCCCACACCATGACTGACCCACCGCCAAACCGGTCATGCTGGAGGATGTTGCAGGCAGCAGAACGTTCTCCACGGCATTTCCAGACTGTCACATGTGCTCAGTGTGAACCTGCTTTCATCTGTGAAGAGCACAGGGCGCCAGTGGCGATTTGCCAATCTTGGTGTTCTCTGGCAAATGACAAACGTCCTGCACGGTGTTGAGCTGTAAGCACAACCCCCACCTCTGCACGTCGGGCCTTCATACCACCCTCATGGAGTCTGCTCAAATGGTCAGAAACAGACATATTTGTCATTTTGCAGGGCTCTGGCAGTGCTCCTCCTTGCACAAAGGCGGAGGTAGCTGTCCTGCTGCTGGGTTGTTGCCCTCCTACGGCCTCCTCCACATCTCCTGATGTACTGGCCTGTCTCCTGGTAGCGCCTCCATGCTCTGGACACTACACTGACAGACACAGCAAACCTTCTTGCCACAGCTGGCATTGATGTGCCATCCTGGATGAGCTGCACTACCTGAGCCACTTGTGTGAGTTGTAGAATCCGTCTCATGCTACCACTAGAGTGAAAGCACCCCCAGCATTCAAAAGTGACCAAAACATCAGCCAGGAAACATAGGAACTGAGAAGTGGTCTGTGGTCACCAACTGCAGAACCACTCCTTAATTGGGGGTGTCTTGCTAATTGACAATACATTTCACATGCTGTTGTGCAAATGGAATAAACCACATGTGAAATTTATTGTCAATCAGTGTTGCTTCCTAAGTGGACAGTTTGATTTCACAGAAGTGTGATTGACTTGGAGTTACATTGTGTTGTGTAAGTGTTCCCTTTATTTTTTTGAGCAGTATTGTTAAGGGAATTTTAAATTCTGATTTGGAAATAGAGGAATTTAGAATTCCTTCAAGTATATACAGTGCCTTGCGAAAGTATTCGGCCCCCTTGAACTTTGCGACCTTTTGCCACATTTCAGGCTTCAAACATAAAGATATTAAACTGTATTTTTTTGTGAAGAATCAACAACAAGTGGGACACAATCATGAAGTGGAACGACATTTATTGGATATTTCAAACTTTTTTTTAAAAATTAAATAAAAAGAAATACTTCAAAGAAAAAGTATGGATACCAAAATTACCTCGATGAATTATGAAGCCTTTGTGCTTTTTTTTGTCAGAACATAAATGCTTAAAACATTGTTTTAAAAAGTGATGTTTTAAATAAAAACAAATGACAAAACGCCATTCCTTCCCCAATAGGCTGGACAGGTGTAATGAAAG